>NC_091745.1:66521267-66811267 GCF_043380555.1 Nothobranchius furzeri
TGACTTTGAGCCAAAACAGATGATTTTTTTACAGCAGAAAAAAAGGGCATCCAGGGGTCAAAAACACTGGACATTGTTAAAGCCGCAATAGAAAGGTCTGAAAACAAATGAGCTCAAAGCATTTGTTTCATTTATCTCTTAACAACATTCGAACATAGTATAGCTATAAATACATTATGGATGTCAGACTGGTCTACTGGATACGGGAGTTGAGCTTGTAGAGAGCATAGTCTCACAGACGCGGAAGTGATAGCGTCGGTGAAACGCCGGCTCACGGAAATGCAGGGTTTTCCAGAAGTAAGTAAGAACACTTACTGCAAGCTGAGAGTTCGTAAAATGGATCGGTTGCTTGGAAACTCTGATCATAGATCTGAAGAAAGGATGACTGAGTGGTGAGCTGGGGAGGCGGCTTCCGTATATAGTCGTGGTTCGTGATGTAGGTGCGACGTGGAGGGAATCCCCGCAAGGGGCATGCTGGGGGTTGTGGTCCATGGTGGAGATCAGCTAGCTGGGAGAGGCTGGTTTGGGGACTTGGGTTCTGACAGGACAACCCCCCCCCCCACCCCACCCCACCCCACCCCGTCAAGGGAAGGCTCCTGAAGTCCCAGGGCGGCCCCGGCGGTCCCAGAAGTCAGAGATAAGGGTAGGGTCCAGGATGGAGCGGGCCGGTTCCCAGGAGCGTTCCTCTGGGCCGTAGTCCGCCCAGTCCACGAGGTACTGCCATCCCCGACCCCTGCGTCCAGGACGCGTCGGACGGTGTAGATGGGCTCACCGTCGAGGAAGCGGGAAGCCGGAGGCGCCGGAGCCGGAGGCGGAAGCAGGGAGGATTCCACATCGACAGGGAAGCCGTGGAGGCGCACCACGTTCTCCAGGAATAGTTCCGCCGTGCGTCGGGCCGAAGGGAGACCCGGAAGGGCGATGAAGTGGACAGCTTTAGAAAACCAGCCAGTGACCGTGAGGACCGTGCTGAGGTTGTTGACCGGGGGGAGACCTGTGACGAAATCCAGACCCACGTGGGACCACGGATGGCTGGGAAACAGAAGAGGTCTGAAGACACCAACAGGGGCCTGGCTGGGTGTCTTGGAGCGGGCGCAGATGTCACAGGCACTAATGTATTCCTTAACATCCCTCGCCATGCAAGGCCACCAGAGTGCTCGTTGGAGGAACTTCAGAGTTCGAGAGAACCCCGCATGGCCAGACAGGCGTGACGAGTGGGCCCAGGAGAGCGCCTCGCTGCGACAGGATGCAGGGACATAGAGACGACCCGCGGGGGTCTCTGGAGGTGCGGGGTCGTCCCGGAGGGCGTTCTGGATAGCCTCCTCCAAAGGCCACCTTAGGTGGGCCAGGAAACGGTGCTCTGGTAGAATTGGTGCAGGCTCGGACGTGGGCGTGGAGTGTGTCAACTCGCGGGAGAGGACATCAGCCTTCTGGTTCTTAGTTCCAGGGCGGTAGGTGAGATGGAACTCATAGGGCTTGAAGAAGAGGGCCCAGCGGGCCTGGCGAGGATTGAGCTGCTTGGCGGATTGGATGTGAGTCAGGTTCTGGTGGTCCGTCCAGATAGTGAAAGGCTGGGTGGTGCCTAGAAGCCACTGTCTCCACTCCTCCAGCACCCATTTTATGGCCAGCAGTTCACGATCACCCACGCCATACTTCTGCTGGGTGGCGGAAAACTTCCTAGAGAAGTAGGACCAGGGATGGAGTCTGTCGTCGGGCCCGACTTGGGACAGGATGGCACCAGCACCGATGTCCGAGGCATCGACTTTGACCACAAAGTGCTCCGTAGTCTCTGGATGGTGGAAGATAGGGGCCAACGTGAACCGGGTGACCAGGTGGCAGAAGGCCCAAATGGCGTCTGGAGTTAGATGGAACGGTTGGCCGGGTGGGCTTGGTTGGTTGAGGGAGGTGAGCGGAGCCACAATCGTGCTGAAGTTCTTAATAAAACGGGAAAAGTTGCAGAAGCCCAGAAAACTCTGTAACTGTTTTAGGCTCGTAGGAAGAGGCCAGTCAGTGACCACCTGGACCTTCTGAGGGTCCATGGTTATGCCCTGATCTGAAGTCATGAAGCCCAGGAATTAGATGGTCCGCTAGTGGAAAGAGCATTTCTCGGGCTTGCAGTATAGGTTATTATTCAGGAGCCGGTCAGGATGGCACGAACATGGTGGAGGTGTTCGGCCTCGGACTTGGAGTAAATTAGGATGTCATCCAGGTAGGCAAACACCCACCGGCCCAGCATGTCGCGGTGGACATCGTTAATGAGGCGTTGAAATACGGCGGGGCTATTGCACAACCCGAAGGGCATGACCTGGTACTCCCAATGACCGGTGGGTGTGATGAATGCGGTCTTCCACTCATCCCCAGCTTTGATGCGGACCAGATTGTAGGCGCTCTGGAGGTCCAGTTTTGTGAAGATCCACGCCTGGGAGATGGAGTCCAGAGCAGTCGTGAGGAGTGGCAGGGGATGGCGGTCCCCGATAGTGATCTTGTTTAGACCCCGGTAATCTATACAGGGACGAAGGTCACCTTCCTTTTTCTTCACAAAGAAGAAGCCTGCAGCACCCAGGGAAGAGGAGGGTCAGATGAAACCCTGCTGGAGGGCCTGGTTGATATATTCCTCCATAGCTCTGGATTCGGAGGGAGAGAGAAAAGGCGCCCACGGGGAGGAATGGTACCTGGTTGTAGCTTGATCTCCATGTCATATTGGCGGTGAGGCGGCAGTGTGGTGGCGCGTCGCTTATCGAAGACTGCGGCCAGGTCCCGATAGGGTAGTGGCAGATTGAGCGGTAGAGGACCAAGACCAACAGCCGGGCGGTCTGCCATGGGTGGAGGAGAGAGGTTGACCTGGCACTGGGTCCCCCAGCCTAAAAGGCGGTTCTGGGACCAGGAAATCTGGGGGTCGTGGAGACAGAGCCAGGGGAACCCCAGGATTAGAGGAGAGGAGGGAGCGGAGATGATGAGAAAGTGGAGGGTTTCCCGGTGGCCTTGGAGGACCATCTGGAGTGACTGGGTTCAGTCTTGGACAGGATAGGGCTGGAGAGGTCTGCCATCCACCGGGGTCACCGGAACAACTCGTTCCAGGGGAGTCAGGGGGATCCGTAGGCATTTAGCCAGATCCACGTCCATGAAGTTGTCGGCGCCCCCCGAGTCCACCAGAGCATGTACCTGATGTGAGGTCTCGTCCTGAAAGAGGGTGACAGGAAGAAGGAGTCGGTGGGAAGAGATAGGAGCAGAGGGTGACCCGGGCTGAGCTACCCCGATACTCAGTGGGTTCCTCCGTTTCCCGGCCGTAATGGGCAGTCCAGACGCCGGTGGTCGGGACAGCCACAATAGACACAGAGACCCTCGCGCCACCGTCGCTGTCTCTCCTCCGGGGGAAGGTGGCCTAGCTGCATAGGCTCCTCAGTAGAAGTGGGTCCGGAAGCTGGCGTTGGTGAACGAGGAAGAGGTCCGGGAGCTCTGAGTGGGCGAGTGGAGGACCTGGGTCGAACCAGAACCCGCTGGTCGATGCGCAGCGCCAGGTCGGCAACCTCATCCAGTGTCTGGGGTAGTTCTTTTCCCGCCATCTCATCTCAGATGGAGGGCGCCAACCCCTCCAAGAAGACAGCTCGAAGGGCAGAGTCATCCAACTGTAGTTTGGCTGCATTGGTGCAAAACTCTGATGCATAGGCGCACACCGAGCGTTCCCGTTGGCGGAGCTTTAAGAGACGTGCTTCAGCTCCTACTTCGCTACTGGGTGGAACGAAGGTCTTCCTGATGGTGGCCACAAAAGCAGCATAGTCATTGCAGGCAGGGGATTTAGAATTATAAAGAGCAGCGGCCCACTCCTGAGCACGTCCAGAAAGCAGGGAGGTGAGGTGCGCAACCCGAGAGCGGGCAGTGGGGAAGCGTCCTGGTTGGCACTCGAATTGCATATCGAGGGAGGTGAGCAGACCATCTGGGCTCCTGACCTCTCCATTCCATCTCTCCGGTAGGCTGAACTGCGACTCCTCCTTAGGTGGAGCGAGGGCTTGCTGCTGGAGAGCATTGACGGATGTGGTCAATTGAAGGGTGAGGTCGGTCAGGGAGTTCACCTTGGTGTTGAGCCGATCGACCAAGGCGTGGAGCTGAACAATCTCATTCTTCATTTGCTCAAACTCCGCTGGGTTAACGGACTCAGTCATCCTGTCAGACTGGTCGGCTGGATACGGGAGTTGAGCTTGTAGAGAGCGTGGTCTCACAGACGTGGAAGTGATAGCGTTGGTGAAACGCCAGCTCACGGTTTAATCTAGGAATCCCCGAGCGTTCGAGCATCAATGAAGTTACACGGAAATGCTGGGTTTTCCAGAAGTAAGTAAGAACACTTACTGTGAGCTGAGAGTTCGTAAGATGGATCGGTTGCTTGGAAACTCTGATCATAGATCCGAAGAAACGATGACTGAGTGGTGAGCTGGGGAGGCGACTTCCGTATATAGTCGCGGTTCGTGACGTAGGTGCGACGTGGAGGGAATCCCCGTGAGGGGCATGCTGGGAGTTGTGGTCCATGGTGGAGATCGGCTAGCTGGGAGAGGCTGGTTTGGGGACTTAGGTTCTGACAATGGACACTAAAAGAAAAATGAAAAAATTTGTGGTTCTCCACATTTGTCTACAAACCACTGCCAATAACACGTTTTAGACCAAAAGCAAACATCGTACCATCCAGTTGTCGGACTCGCCCTTCCCCGGGCCCTCCGGTCATTACACACTTGTGTATTCAGCGACAGAAAACCACTGGTGTGAGAGGTTCGTGGCTCATTAATATCAGAGGGAAAACAGACGACTGCTACTTCAATTTTACGTTTGGATGTGGAAAACAGCGACTGGTGTTTAGCGATATCTCATTTCATCCGGCATCGCAGGTTTCTGGTTCTAGCAGAAGCGTCTCAGGGAAGATACCTGAGGGGAGGGGTGAGTGTTCCGTGTTTGTGTTCAAAACCTAGCTTGACGAACGAACCTAGATTTGTTATAATAGCTTTAATTTTTTGTCCCGTATATGTTATTTCTTCAAAGAGAGGCTGTTCATTAAGCTATCAACAACAGGTGAGATCATAATTATTCATAATTTGAACAAAGTACATTTTAAAATAATCAAACATCCATTTGATGTCAATGTTTTCCAAATTTTCATGGAACAAGTATCCTTGTTTTTATTTATTTTGTGCACAATGCATTTAAACACAAATAATACAGAAAAGATTAAAGACTTATAATAATATAAATGAGACAGGCTGTTAAGGATGCGCTACCATTGATATTATAGTAAATATTAGACATTTTCACAGTAAAACATGCTTTTAAAATGACATAAAAATCCCTTTAAAAGCCCTAATGTATAAGTTCTCATAATTAACCTCTCTCTCGATCCATGTGTGATCTGAACTTAAATGTAACATTCTAGAATCCCTCTAAAACACACTCATAACAACCATCAAACTATTCAGTTACACACCAACCACTCTGAGCCGTCACCTGATGCCCCGGAGTTACGAAGAGGTGATTTGTTGTCTTTAAAGTGTGAGAGTGCACCAGCACCTCTGTCTTTGCTCATCGTAGGTCAGATGTCAGATAAGAGCTGTCTGATGGGAAACGGAGGAGGAGGAGGAGTCTCCTGATGACAGGTCAGGAGGAAGAGGAAGGCAGGGGGGAAGTAGTTAGTGTTAGCATGCTACTGGTGTTGATAGGAGTCCTCAGGAGGGTGTTTGATAAGTTAGACACAAAGTTACTAAGTAACTAAAACTCTGTTGGGTAACAGGTTAGGGGTTCAAGCTTCTCTCAGTTAGGAAAACAGGGAACAATAGGGGGTTACTGACACACACTGATCCATGAGCTCTGCTGATAAAATACTTCCTGTAGAGCTCTGGAACAATAACTAAACACACATAAATAAGTGGGTAATTAGAAAACAGATTCATATATGTGCACAAAAGATATTATTAAAGGTCAAATGTTTAAGTAGAACTTTATTTTGCAGAAATCCTTTCAAACTCTGAAGACTGTTGCATGAAATTGTCACATTCAAATAGCAACAAATGTAAAAACTTTTTATTATAAGGAACAAAAATTGTTTGTGTTTTTGTTAAAACGTGAAGAGGTGGGAAAATAGTCATTTGAAAAAAGTACGTACAACTTTTCTCGTGACGTTGGATAATGAAATAAGGTGTAAATGATTAGCTTTACAAAAACACACATTAACTGATAACCTGAATCATTCACACAGTTTGTTATGAGCCTATATTTCCATTAAGTTTACCTATAAAACCTTGTAATGTGTGTGTAATTTGTCTTTGAACGCCATGAAATTACTTTCAAGGATTTTAGTGTTTAGTCTGAACTCACCTCTGCTACCTTTCACTTTTTCTTTAATTAATCTAAATCTGTTTAACCTGATGGATTTTTCTAAAATGAGCAGCTCTGTGTTGAAATTCACTTCAGGAACCTGGACAGCAGAGTCCCTCAGGGTCCCTCACTAGGCCCAGATCTTTTGATATTTTAATTTTTTTACTTTATTTTTTCCACATAGCAAACTTGCTTTCGCACAGAAAATACATAAATTGTATTTTTATAACTGTTTAGCCAAATTGAAAGTGTTCTCTTCTTTCTTCTACCTTTGTGATTGGAACACGTCAGTGCACGTCACCATGTTTGATCACCTGTTCAATTTTAGGTCTAGATTTGTAGCCTAAAAATGAAGGTTTAAAAATATTAAGACATATGAAAAGTTAAAAACGCGTGTTCTTATTTATTTATATTTATGTTAAAAATGTGTGAAAACATTTTCATTCTAGTTTTATAAGACAGGAGAGAATACAGATATTGTAAAATAATATAATCTCATGAAAGAAAATATGGTCAAAATATTGAAAAAGGTTTGAATATCATGTTTATAATTCTGAAATTTCTTCATTGTGTCTGAATTTGTTTGCTATTTAACAAAATCATAAATGGGCCTCTAGACCATCCAAAATTGTGTTCTATAGAAAAATGGTTGTAAGTAGAGGATCCTCTAAAGCAGCCTTCATTTACACACCTGTGCTCTTGACGTTGGCCCACTGAGAAGCCATTGAGAATGCTTCCAGACAGGTAACACAGGCAGCCATCCACTATAACTCAAAGAACATGTTTTTGTTTAGATCTGAGCAAAAATCCAAATGCATAATAATTAATTGTCTAAACGGTGAGTATAATAGGACCATTTCTACGGTAATTGCTTTAAGATGGAATAAATTGGACTGAAAATGCTTGAACTCTGGAATCAGCTTGACAGCTGTTTTAATCCATTTGACTGAGCTGAATCTTCATTGAACCCAATATTATAATTTTTTTCCTATAAAGTGTCTCAAATGTACTCTTGTTATGTTTTTTTAATTAAAAATAAGCTGAACACCATCACTTATGTGAAAGCAGCTGTTCAAAGTAACCTTTTGCTGTTTTGGTTGCACATTCATCCTCTTCAAACACGATTAAAGAACAAATCTGACTAAATCATTTAACACTGGCTGCCTTAACGCCGCTCTTATCCAAACAAGGCCTCAAACTGTCCTCTTCTATTCAGATCTCCCCTCGATGAGGTCCCCCTTTCTCCTCTTTTCGACTCGTCTCCTCAGACCTTATGAAGTACTGCTAGTCAGTAAAACTCCCCTCTCTGTAAAGGTATGTGCTAATAGGTGCTATTACACTCACTCTTCTCCTTCTCCACCCTTTTTACACACAGACATGTCTTCCCCTCCTCCAACACTTGTCTTTTCTCCCTCCGTCCGTTTCTGTCTCTCTAATTAGGAGTGTGTTAAACTCAGCCAACGGCGGCCAGGAATGCCCAGACAAGCTCGTAAAAATGACATCAAACTGCTAAAGACGCCAAGAAACAGGTTTACCCTCCCGGCTCATGGAGAGAAGGAGGATGGATGCATGGACTGAAAAGACGAGGAAAAGAGAAACTTCTTAACCAGACACAGAAGGAAGATTTAAGTTGCATATTTTTTCTGTTAACACATCTCTTTTCTATTCATCCACTTTCTTCACCTCTTCATCTCCTCTTTTCTGTATTCATCCCTTCATTATCTGTCCACCTTCCTCACATCCATGTTTGAAGTTTTCTCTGTGCCCCCCTCCGTCCCACCGTCTGACCACACAAAGACTCTTTCATGCGGAGAAACGGGCGAGAGGAAAAACGAGGAGAATATATTAATGATGAAGGGGGGACGACAGGATTTTAAAAAGAAGGGCGAGGGGGTTGGGACGAGAGAAGGAGACAAAGGTGAAAAGAAGGAGAGGAAGAGAGGAATGAGTGGAGGAAGGGTAGAGCGGGGTCAGAGCTGACGATGAGGGGGTTGATGGGGGGTCAACGTGATGAAGCAGTAATGGAAGTGTGTGTGTGTGTGTGTGTGTGTGTGTGTGTGTGTGTGTGTGTGTGTATGTGTGTGTGTGTGTGTGTGTGTGTGTGTGTGTGTGTGTATGTGTGTGTGTGTGTGTGTGTGTGTGTGTGTGTGTGTGTGTGTGTGTGTGTGTGTGTGGTGGGGAGCACAAGATGTATGGCCGGTTGACAGAGGAGAGAAAGACGGCAGCAGATTACAGCGGAAGGTAGAGAGGTAACGGTGTGTGTGTGTGTGTGTGTGTGTGCGTACGTGTGTGTGTGTGCGTGTGTGTGTGTGTGTGTGTGTGTGTGTGTGTGTGTGTGTGTGTGTGTGTGTGTGTGTGTGTGTGTGTGTGTTTGTTAGTACATCCCTATTCCCCGCTTCAACTTTCAGTTCCATAAAAACATTCAATAGATCAAAGGTCAAGGGTCGCAGGTTATAATAATACTTGATTAACATAATTTACAAATTATAATCTACATATCATTAAAACATGTAATCATACGTATGAAAATCTCCACTGGAGGAACTTTTCCTCATGGGTGAGGACTTCACACTCCGACAGAGAGAAAGGTGACTTCTGATTGGCTGAAGTAGCACAGAGGTGAGGTGAAAGGTCACCCAGAGGTTGTAGAGGGGTGTGTACAGGGGCATATCAACACCTTGTCCAATATCTGCTCTGCAGTGTGCGTGTGCGTGTGTGTGTGTGTGTGTGTGTGTGTGTGTGTGTGTGTGTGTGTGTGTGTGTGTGTGTGTGTTTGTGTGTTTGTGACTGATCCGTCAAACTCAGTGGTTGCAGTTATAAGTTCAAGAGATCAGAGATAACTGCATACAAGTGTGCATATGTGTGTGTTTGTGTTCATGTGTGTGTGTTTGGGGAGGGGCTGAAGGATGAGAGGCGATCCGTCTCCCATGGCGACAGCCTGGATGGTGGACCCTTCCGCTTCCTCTAAATATTTACAGAGAGTGGCCAATCAGAGCAAAGCAGACACCGGCCACCAGCCTCGTTGTGAAGGAGTTTGTTGAACATGTGTCCCTAAGTGTGTGTTTAGACTTATTACACACATTATCCTAGTCACACTCATTTCTTCCTGGTGGAAAAGAACAAAAACGATCATTTCTCCTCTAACATTAATACCAGACATCGTATTCCTTGCTGTGTCCATAATGTTTCTATGCAGGACACACACACACACACACACACACACACACACACACACACACACACACACACACACACACACACACACACACACACACACACACAATAACTGTGTCTCTTATAAACACAGCAAAACTTCATCCAAACAAGGAAAAAAACATGTTGTCTGTTACTCTCTCTCTCTCCCTTTATGCCTCTCTTGTGCACACAGTCGCTCACACTCACACACACACACACATGTGTGTGTGTGTGTGTGTGTGTGTAGTGAAAGTGCTCTGCTTGCCTGTTTGAGCGAACAGTAAATGAATAAAATGTGTTCGAGCCGCTGAGAGGAAGTGGTTTCCAGACCGCCTCAGCATGTTGGAAGCAGCTGTTGTGTGTGTGTGTGTGTGTGTGTGTGTGTGTGTGTGTGTGTGTGTGTGTGTGTGTGTGTGTGTGTGTGTGTGTGTGTGTGTGTGTGTGTGTGTGTGTGTGTGTGTGTGTGTGTGTGTGTGTGTGTGTGTGTGTGTGTGTGTGAGGGAGGTCCATTGACCACTTGAGAGAAAACCACAGGCCAGACAGAGTTGTGTGTCATCAGGCCAAGCACCACAGAGACAAGAGAGCCAGCTTTAGCCCAAAAGAAACAGATAAACACACCAAAACTCTGGGTGATGAACAGATGTTTAAACATCGTTCGCTTTTTACTTTCTGTCAAACTGTGACATCAGGCCCTTCATTCATCTAACTAACAACTTACATCTATTTGAATGCCTTCCCTACTCATCCCTCTTACCTGTCCTCTGTCCTTATCTGTCATTTCTTTCTAACAACGTTTAATTCACCATCATAGCAAAACATTTTCTAATATTTTACACACAAAGCAAAACTCTGGGCCTCATCAGGTTCTACACTGAATCTAAAATAGCTTATTGATCATTTTAAATGTGAGCTAGATTCGGCAAAGTGTTTTTTCATCATTTTGTCTGATTAAGGTGCTAACATGAGCCAGGTTGGGATCTGAATATGTTAAGGTTGATAAATCATCTTTTCATTGTAGGAGTTCCAGGAAATTTCTGAGAGGGGAAAAGTGACCAGCAGCTACGATGGCTTGGTCATCTTAGCCGATGTCTCTCCATATGCATATCGGGACTTTGCAAAGATGACGGCACATTGCGACAGTTTCAGCAGTGAGGGATGTCAGAAGTCGTCCACGGACATTATTAACATTAAATGTTTTACTCTGTCAAAGTACGCCATAATTTAATCCATCAAGGGGAGACATGAAAAATGGTGTTCAATGATCAGAAGTAGAAAACCACAAAGTGCTGTGAATTACGACGTTTTGGCGGGGGCAGCGGTTCCGCTGCGTCAGATGTATACCGTGTGACTTTTTCGCTCATAGCATTCAGCTCCATCTCAAACTGTACGACTCACGAGTCATGTTCTCATACTGTATGACCCAGTCCTCAGATGCGACCTGACTGTTCACACTGTAGGTCAGGTAGCAACATGTCGGACCTTTGAGTCCAAAAACCCAGAAGACCCGGAGGCTTTTGTTTTGTCGTTGATGTTTGTTGTCCTTTGGGCTTGCCGTAGAAGGACACGCAAGGGTTTGTGGGAGTTGGAGGAGGAAGATGAAAGAAAGGAAGTAAAACAATGTTTTGGGATCCATTTTACGTGACATAAACACAGCAAACACACTTTCTTGGCAGTCCTTGTCATTGTGTCTGGCGAAAAGTGTAAACATAAAAACAACTTGCATTGATGACTGGAAACCTGTCCAGGGTGTACCCCGCATGCTTGCTGGAGATATGTACCCACCCTCTGCCAGCCTGCATGGATAAGCGGGTACAGAAAATTAATGATGGAATGTGTGTTGATATAAAAATAGCTGGTCGTGTTGACGCGTGTGCTGTGTAGACACTTCAACAGTGCAGTACCCTCACGAGCAAAACATGAAATATGTCTGATATTTGTTCAACCGCATGATTGCTGATTGGGAGGTGATCGTGAGGTGTTAATATCTTCTCACGAGTTAACAACAAGCTCCACCCAGTGACTCTGCCATGGTCTTTTGGAGTAAATACCACAGTTTAGGTACTCTTCTGCTTTGTTAAAGGGCACGGAGAACGGTCCTTTCCAGGCTGACCCGGTGAAATGGAAACACACATCATAAAGGTCCGGTAAAAGAGTTCGGTTGGTGAAAATGGACCTATTGCTGCACCATTTCTAGTTGTTGGTTCATTGTTTAAAAAAGTTCTATGTTTGGGAAGATTTTTTTTCATAGCATGGACCAAATCGTACCATATCCCACCGTAGAACACATTTTTGTGTTTTGTCCGCTTTTTAAGTAGCTAGTGAGTTTGTTGTTTGAACGGCCTTCCTCATGAGTCACCTTTTGCTTTTGCAGAATGAACTCCAGACAAACCCGATAATGATGCTACTGTATAAAACTACCCTTTACCTGCTTATTTATGTCTGAAAACTCAGAGTTTTTATTCTCTTTGTAAGAAATAAAAAAAAACAGTGGAGATAGTTATTGTTGTGTAAATATAAAAATTCAGCACAGATAAACATTCCATCCAAATCTAAATAACAGGAAGCTTAAAAAAACAAATCATCGTGTTTTGAGACCATTTAGGTTCTTTCCTTGAGGCTTAAACAGTTTTCCCACTGGTGCATGTTGCGTTAACTTAAAATGAGCTATTTAATTCATTAAAAAGCTTGTATTAATTGGATTTACTGGTTAATTTAGTTCTTATTTAAAACCTACTGTTTTACAGTGCTATTCATTTTTTATCCTCCTCCACTTCCTCCTTTTCCTCCTCTGTTTTCTTCAAAGTATGTGGCTTTCACTTCCGTTGAGCTCATGATGAAAATCTTCTGATCTTTACGCGAAACAGATCAGGCCCTCCATTACACACACACACACACACACACACACAAAAGGACAAACACAAATTATTTCACCTCATCAAAGTGGTGGAAGTGTGTGTGGGAAGATGGATTTGATGGAAAGGTTGGGGGTCTCGGAAGTGTTTTAGTGCATGCACTTTGGGGGTGGTGTGCACATTTTGCCCTATAAACACACACACACACACACACAGCTGGGAGTTATCACTGTTTACTCTCTCCTGTCTGACTGTACTTAAACTTTACCTCGTCTCTTCACTCTCTCTGTCCACACATCCCACCACCCAGTCAGAGGGAGGAAAGCCTTTATCTACGCTCGGTGCTAAGTTGTGAATGATTGCGCGTGTTTTCTCAGCGGTATGTGATTGTGTGTGCACGTGTGTTTAGTTTGGCCGAATGCCAGGGAAATCTGTCCGAAGCCAAGCTTCTCTCTGCAGCAGCAGCCACGTGCCACGGCCTGTTGCGTCTGCGCTTCCTTCTACATATTTATACTCTATCATTTCTCAGAGTTTGGGTTTTGCAGCCAGGAAACTACATCTAAGCTTTCCGTGAAGCAAAACAAGTACAACTGATTTATTCTAGATCCTAAGAGTAAAAGTATTACATAACTTACTAACTTATGGATGAATATCAGACAGAATTTTTGGGGGGGATTTTGGGGGGAAACATCTTTATATTCCCGTTCATTTCAATCTGAAAAATAAAAGCAAATGCGTCTCAGCTTAGTGACTTTTGGTACCTGAGCTGAGTGCCAGTGACCTAGTGGTAGAGTGGCTGCTCTGAGACTGGGAGATCAGGGTTCAATTCCTGGTTGGGTCATACCAAAGACTTAGAAAAAAATGGGACCCAATGCCTCCCTGCTTGGCATTCAGCATTAAGAGGTTGGACTGGGGGGTTAAACCACCAAATGGTTCCTGAGCGCGGCTGTGTTTGCAGCTCACTGCTCCTCCAGGGGATGGATCAAATGTGGAGAACAAATTTCGCGCACACATCAGTGTGTGTGACAACTGATGGGACTTTAACTTTACCTTTTGCTGTATTTGATGAGTTTATGAACCCTTAAACTACTACTGTTTACAAAAAAAATCAATGCACATTTGGGGGATATTTGGAGACATGAAAGCATGAAGTCGTTCCTCCTCTTCTCAATAAGCTGCTGCCGTGTTCCCCTCCCACATCCCAGAGCACTCCCAGGCACCCCAGGTCTATTGCACCATTCCTCCTCCTGGCTGCAGTCGTAGCAGGAGATGTTAACTCCTCCATGTTCAGACTACAAATTAAAGACAAGTGCAGGAAGCTGCCTCTGACTGATTGTCTGCTAACAATGTTGACTCTTTTCATGTGTCGTTTCATGACGGTGGAATGACCTACCAGAACAGATGCGACTCAGTCGAGCTTCAGGTCTGACTCTTGAAGAGAGAGCACTGGCTCTGTGGCACCTACCCTGTCCTTCTCTACTGCTTCATCTCTTTGTGGACTCTCTTTTTGGACAAACATAATGCTCATACTTGCTTTTTTCTCTCAAATAGCTGATGAAAATCTTGCTTTTTATCCAACTTTTCTTTGCAGGGTTCATACTGTGTGTTTTCTCGGCAGAGCTCTTTGGCAGGTTTGTGGTTCAGATTTCCAAAAGGAAGGTGTGCCGGTTGTTAAAAGCAATAAATTGTCAAATGAGTGCTTGTGTTCAAATCAGAAAGATTTACAGCCTCGTTGAATAATGATGCAAATTACAGATGTCCCATTAGTGGTTTTGATTGATCGTGAAAAGTGTCATGAAGATGCTGCAAATGCGGTCTCAATCTATCAACACAAGTTCAACCCTTGGAAACCAAAGTTATTCTTACATCTGAACTTCTTTGATATTTAAAAAGGTGATGGAACATTTAAGTGAGAATAATTTATTTGTTTAAATGCAGTTTTAACAGAATTTCCTTTCTACCGTGGACCACTGAGGTAAACCCGTTTCACTTTTCAGGGCCAGCAGGTCACCAGGTTAGTGTTAGCAGCAACAGAACTCCCACCATCATTAGACAAACAACTGCGCTTAAATAATCGACACTATTCAAACATCAGCTGTACAAAATGTCACTGCTAATATAAAAAAAACTTACAGTTTTTGTCAGAAAAACAAGATTTGCGTTTTTTAATAAGAATCTAAGCAGCTTTTGGCCTAATTACAAAATGAACAGGGAGAGTCTGATTTAGTTGTTTTGTTAATAATCTGGGTAGTAATCTGATTTTCATTTACTGCTGACAGATGGAGCTGAGGAGTGCACAGATGACTTATTAATTTTTATTGATTTTTGTTTGATTCAATGAGGGCTTTCAGCTTGTTTTGTCTGTGTTAACGCTTTGATTTGAAACGACTGGATGTGTTCTGGATAGTACTTAAAGAACAGGATCTGGGTGTAATGGTGGCAAAAATGGACAAAAAATCATCTGACTAAAACAGCATCTAAAGACTAAAACACACTCATGCATTTGGTTATGACATGTGCAAAAATGCACAAACAGGTAAATATAATGCTACCTTTTGTTATGGGTCAGATAAAAGGTTTTAGGGTTGGAAGCAGAAAGAAAGTCAAATTCTTCAAATATTGCATTTTTGCAAGTGCAAAGGTCAAAGTAAATCAAAATTTAGAGGAACGAAGTGTATAATAACCAAGATTCATGAGTTGACATGAGTATACCATCTTTAAATGTTTCCTAATTTGGATTAGACCTTGTCTTAGATAATCTATGGGATTTCATGTCAGATATCTGAATGTTGTTGTAAACTATCAAGAGCTAAATATGATTAATTACATTTTCTCGTCACGGTCAGTGCTCAGACCTTCTGGTTCATTTAGAAACCCTAACAGGTTTTCGAGAGCTACATTTGCTCGTGTTTCTTTGGGTTGTAGCGACGGTCAGCCTGGAGGGTCAACGTGAGGGTTGTGACCAGGGTTGGATAGTTGAAGGGGTCTCATTGGGTCATCCCAGCTCCAGGTCCAGGGGCTAATGGTGGTGGTCAGTTCCGGGACAGGCCGGGTGGGAGGGGGGTGGGGCGGGGGGCATTGAGGCCCCCAGGCTTCAGTAAAGTCCAGGGGACCGGGCTGCAGCCAGGTCAGTGTGTGATGGATGAGATTTGGCCTGGTTATGGCAGGTGCCCACTAGCCCTGACCAGTTCAGCCTAATCAGCAGAGTATTCAGACAACAGATCCTATTTAACCCTCTAATGACTGCTCAGTCAATCAGGACTCACACACACACACACACACACAAGCGCGCGCACGCCTGCATTGCTTCCTGCTGCTTTTAAATGAATCCTTTTATTGATTTCTCAATTAGAAGAGTTGAGGAGCTGATAATGTGATTAAGTGTTATCAGCTGAGCGCAGCGACCCTCTGCGGACTCTCGACACATCTGATCTCATCATTATTTACACCCAACTCCAATTATCAGATGGTTAAGAGAAGTGAGGTAACCATAACGAGTTAACTAATTTGTGTCTTTTTTTAGGCTTTTGAAAGACTTTGTGCTTCTGCATGCAGGGCCATCTTTTGAGTGACATTTGAGCTTTTTATTACCAAATCAACTCTCTCTTACACTTTTGAGAAATTGCACTCAGATGGGTTATTTTAGACTCGTATATTGTCTTAAAAATTGTTTAAACACAATATAAAAATGTTAGGACTAAGACTGTGCGTGATGAAGATGCCTTTTGCATTTTTCTTCTGCAAATCTTAGTTCGTTTTTATTGAAAAACGGGGAAACGAACCACTTCGGTGACGGTATGTTGTTTGTGTAATTGTGCATGTACCTGGACGTTTGTAAAGCATCTCTGTGCTTAAGGGCGGATGTTGGATACGGAGGTTTTGAGTGAATATTAAACTTACTGTGGGAATGTTATGGTGATGCAGTGTGAGATAAAAAAACGCCACAAAAAGAACTGAAGTCACCATTAATTGGATTTGTCTTCAACCACAGACGCTCAGAGAGTCTTTATGCATAATAGTTGCTTCAGAGTGGTTTGTCCTCAGGCTGATTATAATGGAAACTACCAGGACAGGAGGTAAAGTGACATCATGCTCGTGTGTGTGTGTGTGTGTGTGTGTGTGTGTGTGTGTGTGTGTGTGTGTGTGTGTGTGTGTGTGTGTGTGTGTGTGTGTGTGTGTGTGTGTGTGTGTGTGTGTGTGTGTGTGTTATCTCCATCTTGCTGTTTCACGCGGTGACTCAGTGCACGTTTCCGCTACTTACTGGAATATAGCTGGAACATGTTTATGTCCTAAAGTTTTAATGGCTACCTGAGAGCGAGTGTGGGAAGCCTCCGAGTCCCTCTTTTCTCTTACTAAAGTGCTTTATAAAAACCTGATTTATTTTTCCTTCTTTGAAGAGTTCTCCGACTCGTGTCGTGACCGAGGCTCATTGTTGACTGAAAGTGACGTCGGTACGTCTCCCCGTGTCACCCCGGGAAACAACGCTGTTGTAACTTACCAAAATCGCTGTGTGACCTTTTGATTCGTGTTTATCTTCAGTTGCTTATTTTACCATGAATGTAAATTGTTTCTCCCAGATGTTTGACTGAATCTTTCCTTGGTTTCATGGAGAAGACTGAATGGAGAGAGAATGGAGAAAACATCTAATAAATTAAAACGTGGCTGCTGTTTACTGAGTTATTTTAGCGTTTGAGTCCTGCAAAATTTTCTTTTGTAGCCGACAAAGGAAACTCACAAGAAGACAAGAGTTCTGTCGGTTTGTGACAAGTCCAAATTACAGACCAATAACTGTAGAGAAATGACTTGAGCTGCAATGGCTGCAGGAGAGACAGGAGGTCAGAGGTCAGAAGAAATGGGATGTTAGACTAGAGGTTTAGCTCCAGGTTCATTTAATTACAACGGCAAGCCTGCGACTTGAAATATCGAAGAATGATCTTTACTAAAAAGCTAAATACTTAAAGACATATTGAAAACACATCTTATGTTTTACTTCTCAAGATTTATTTAGGCTTTAGATTTTTGTTATTCTTAAAGACCAAGTTCACTCATTTATTCAACACATTTGCAATGATCTCTAGCATAAAAGTGAGTTGTGAGTCAATCACTGTGGGGAAAAAGCTCTGGCACTCCTGGGTCAGGAAATAGAAGTGAGCCAGAGGAGTTGGGCAGAGAAAAAAGTCTTATTTCCTGATAGTTGGACATCTCTCCTCTGATTGGCTAACAGCAATGCGGCTCTGCGACGCTGATGTTTTATCTCCACAAATAACACAAGCCTAGAGGAGTTCTGCTGTGTGGTGGAGTTGCTAATGCTAATAGTTAGCATCTACTAGCCGAGATGTTCTCTGTGGTTTACTGGACGCTGAACCAACAACAACCTACACCGCCCTGGACCAAGACGAGTGAGTCCACGAATGCTAATTCCCAGTGTGACATAGATCTGTGGATACAAGATGAGTCAAAACATCAAAGACATTACAGAAATGTCCATGTAGGGATCACACCTGATCAGTTTGTAAACAAGTGTCAGAGTTTGCTTCCATGATTAGCTAATGGGGGGTGGGTGTCTGTCTGGTTTGGGCATAGTTTAAGTTTACCCTAGGTCACTATGCTACAACCATCTGTTGAGAGAGTGTGTGTATGTGTGTGGCACTCAGCGGGGACAGATTGGTAAGATTAAAGTGGTTGGCGACCACGTACACCCCCTCCACTTCTAGTGCACCTCCACCCTTTCTTTTGAGGGCCTTGACCTGATGCGTGCCACGCGTGGATGGCTGTCAAACACACACACACACACACACACACACACACACACACACACACACACACACACACACACACACACACACACACAAGAGAGGATCATGGCAGACTCTAAACTGCCTAATTCTCCCTAATGGCTTCTCTATTCAGGGATTAACTCCCTAAATCCACACACACACACACACACACACACACACACACACACACACACACACACACACACACACACACACACACAGAGGGCCTGACACGCACAAGCCTACAGTGTAACCGTCACAGTGGCACACACACACAACCCACACAAAGGAATTGGACAATGGCTGATCTCTTCACAGTGATTCTGCGAGGCTTCAAATGGCCTGTAGGCTGTAATTAAAATGTTTGGGACTCAGAGGGGGGACTCTGAAGGGAGAGGACAGGGGAGACAGGACGGGACGGCATGAGAAGAAACAGGAGGACAGAAGGTGAGGAAAGTGTTCACCAATCAGCAGCCCCGGATCTCCTTGAACTCTGAAAGTGCAGTGGTTTCCTCTGAAGAGCTCCCGAGACTTTAGCACACGAAGCTTCTCAGGAATCAACTGAACTTTAACTGTGGATGTTTACTTAATTCACCTGAACAATAATTCATTTAAATATGTGAATCTTTATATGTCTTTTAATCTCTAAGTGTGTATTTTTATATGAGTGTGACCCAGAATAACACCAGTTTTTCTAAAGACCAGGGTTTCAAGTACAACTATGCTCTTTATTATAGAAATAAATGTTGTTTTCAAGAACTTTCAAATTCTCAACTAAAATCTTCATTTTTTGGTTTGGGATTTATTTCTAGAGCATGTTTGGGGCTTGTTTACTTTGTTTTTTCTCTTTGTTTTGATCTTCTTGAGTCCTGCTGTACAGATAATCTCGGTTCAATTTCATTTTTCATTTCTTGGTTTGTTCGTTTTAATCTTTTTTTCTTGTTTCTCATTTACAATCTTTCACACATGCATTCATTTAGGTATTATATAGTTAATATATTTCTTTTAGAAGTTTCACACAGATTTTGTTTTTATGCCAAGTTATGCCTGTTTTATTACATTTTTGTAACGTTCTCAGTCTTTTACGAGAGTGTGGGGTTTCATTATTTGCTCTAAAATAATTTGAGGTTCTGATCTCACCTGCAGCCCCTAAAGCCCTTCACCAGCCTCTGTCCTCTTGTCATCTTCTTTCTTTTGTGTTTAAGATGGTAGAAAAAAATCCACAATATTTCATTTAAAAGTGGGGTTTTAGCAAAAAAATAAAAGCAGGTTTATAAATATACCCCGTGCTGAACTAACACAGACCCAGGAGGTCTTTGGGTTCTCTTTTGTCTCTTCTTCTTGTGTCCTGCAGGCATGCAAGCAGGCCCACTTACAGAAAAACACACATTTCGTCGTGACATCTGAGATTTTTCTGTTTAGATGTAAAATAACCATAAACAGCCTCCACCTATAGAGAGCTAACAGAATGCATGCATCTGAAAAACTGATATGATTTTGTTGAGTAAAAAAAGAACATCATGCTGTTGCAAAACAGTATTCCCTTTAGTTTTTGAAGAACCTGCACAGCAAGACACATACAGTAAGTGTCTGAAAGTGGAAAATAGAAGCAAAAATAAAGCTGTGATGCCAGTCAGGTTTTACCCTTGATTTGTGATGTTCACCTCTGGTTTTCCGGCTCTACCTTCAGCTGTTCTCAGATCCCAGCTCTGCTGCAGACAAACAAACACAAACCCCCTCATTACAGCTCACGGGACTGTGTGTGCCTTGGAAACATGCAGCCAAGAGCATGGCGTGTGCCTCATTTCATGCTTCTCATCAAATTGATGGCAGATGAGCTTCGAAGATGAACAAAGTTGTTTTATCTGTGTCGGGATTTTGTGTTTCTCCTCTTGAAAATAGATTTCAACTCTTTACAGACTCCGTATAATCAGTTTTTTGTACAGAGTACTGCTTAACCTCTCATATCGAGGTTCGGTGCTGCATCAGCAGACATCCCATCGCATCAGTTTTATGCTGCATTGGGTTCTGCAGTCAGCAAAGGGAAAAAACACTTCGTACATAAGTGACGGAAAAGGGCACTTTTGGCGTCAGGGGTCTGACGCGGAGGGTGGCTGACCAAGCGTTTGTTTTTGACGCGCTGGGAGTGAGAATGTGTTGCTCAGTGACAAGTCTTCAGGACTGTTTTCATGTGATTTAAAAAAAATCATCATTTAAAGGTGACATGTGTTAAATGCACCTTTTGTGGGTCACTACTAGTCTCTATGCACTTTTTCACACTGCAAACATGGAAAAACCTGTCCAACTATTCCGTCCATGTTTAGTTTCAAAAGGTTGCCATTAGTGATGTCACAAAAGGGGAATGAAGAATGGAGCCACCTCTCACGTGCAAGAGAGGATACGAGCCTCTCTCGAATATCGGAGCTTCTTTGCATATAGCAGCCTGAGTGTGGGATGAGTGGGCGTGGTCAGCTCCAACAGAGCCCTGAAATGGCTCATTCTGGAATGTACTGAAGGTCAAGAATAAAACTGCTGAAACCGCTTTATGTTAAAGGGACTTTTTGAACAGAACTTTGTACAAATATGTTGTATCCACCTTAGAGCTGTTACAGCTGAAGAAATGAACAATACTGAACGTTTTATAACTCCAAAAGACATTTTTTCCATTCTGTGTGCTTTTAATCAGGTTGTTTTGCACAAAGAGAAAACACTTGGTTGTTGAGCATCAACATGTCGGACAGCTGTGGGACAGATCTGCAGCTGTGTGTGTGTGCGTGTGTGTGTAGGGGTCGTCCGTTGGCAGGAAGCAGTAGGCAGCGAGTGATGTGGTCAGACCCTCTGTCACCACTGAGAGGAGAGAAAGAGTCCGGTGTCTCTGTCTTCTCGTCGTCTTCCTGTTGGTTGTTTTCTTTTCCTGATGATCGTTCCTCTTTGCAGGAAAATAAAACACGGATAACGTCCACTGATGGAGAGAATACTAAGCCGTTTGATAGAACGTTAGCTTTTTCAGTTTGGCATTGTGTTCCAGTTGGGATAAACTACAAAAAAACAGAAGTTTTTCTTCAAAGTTGAGGGTTTTCTGTTGTCTTTACTCAAATTTAATTAATAAATCTATTTACCGTGTCTCTGACGTACACTTCAGTAAATTAAACACCAAAATCAACTTCATGAGCAACGTTTAGATTTACACTGAACATTTCCATCTACTTTTCCTTTAGAAGAACGCATCCTGTTCATTGTCTCAGACAAATTTAACATTTTTGGTCAAACTTCAGAGGTCTGTCTGATTTATGTGAAGACAAAGATTGAGAGAAAATCTACGGAAAAAAGCCGAATGAAGGGTGAGTGGAAAATCACTTTTTGTAAATAAAACATGGAAATCAAAGGGAAGAAGGAGAGTAGCGGTGGCTGAGGGAGGTGGGTGAGTAGGAGGTAAATTGAGGTAACCGAGGGAACAATTAGATGGGAATTTCCAGTGTTAGTAAGAGAGTAAGCTTTTGTTATAACAGACTGAGAGATTAGAGCATTTTTATACTTTCTACTAAGTCCTGCACAAAACATGTTTGGAACATTTATACTGATGTTTGTGTCTGGGATGAGCGGGGAAGCATGAAGCTGCAGCAACGTGGAGACTTATAACATTTAAATGAAAGCTACACTGCAAAATTTGACTTTCAAGAAAACAAAATAAAGTCTAATTTTTGAGCCTTTCATTGTATTTTTAGTCTAAAATGATTTAAAAAAAAGAAGAAAAAAAAGAAAGAAATATTCTTAGATAGGATTCAAATTTTCTTGTTTTGAGTTAAAAAAAATCTTAAAAGGAGTTAATAAATCTAACCTTAGATTTTCTTTGCCAGTTTAAAGAATTCTGGCCTGGCAGCTTTTGCTTGGCCCATTGGTGATTTGTTTACTCAAAACAAGAAAATTCTAATCATATTCAATAACGCTTGCTGTTTTTCTAGATAAGACATTTTCTTTATAGATTAAAATAGGATAAAAATGTCTAAAAATTAGGGTTTCTTTTACTTTCTTGAAAATAAATTTTTGCAGTGATAAAAATAAAAATTTCTGCAAAAAAGGCTGCAAAAAAACAAATATAAAAAGAAAAGATTTAAGGATTGTTCATCTTTAGGAATTCCCCTCCATATCATATTATTATAATTTTTATGTCATTTAAAACGATAATAAATGACCAAATCATTCTAAGTGATAATAAATAAACTGGTGAGATTTAATCCCAACAGAAGAAAATTACTACTTATCAAAATAAGAACATTGAGAGAAAATCCTACTCACACCATCAAAAACTACAAATAATACTGGGACTTAATTGTTTGGTGTCTCATTTTTGGTGCCCCACACAACTCCAATAAAACATACTTCTAATCCTTCCACATATCCCTGTATAGGTCGGCGGTCCGGTCACGATAATCTAGAAGCATAATAAAAAAATTCAAACACAATGCAAACTGTCCATCGGGACATTTGGGACTTCTTCTTGCTCTAGGGTCTGACGGGAAAGTAGTTTGTTTATTTGTAATGTCGAAAAAGCACAAGGAGCTGTATAATTTTTCCTTTACGGTCTGTGAGAGGTTAATGTGCTCATTAGTTATCGTTTAAATAGATTAGAGCGTAAAGTGGTTAACGAGAAAACAAAAATGGTTAAAATGGAGCAAAGTCAAAGGTTTCCATGTAAAGGGTAGGATCAATTCCATTTTCATTTCCAATCAACAGGCTGAAGTTCTACAACAGGAAATAAAGAATAAAAGCCCAATCTAGAAGCTTTTGCACAACATCTTGAAAGTTGTTCAAACGTTGTCCCAGATGCATGATGGAAAACCACGAGGAGGACTTTATTAGAGCGGCACATGCCTGGGAGAACAACAGAGAATCCTCCTGTAATTCATCTGGCTGCAACTTGCTCATATTTTCAGTTTTTAATTAGAATAAATTACAGCTGGATATTTCATATTCTTGGCAGCATCCCTGCAAACAGTCAACATCGCATGGATGTGCAGATCATGTCTATGTTGAGTCTGTCTGTCCAGACCACGGCTGTTGGACGTCCAAACTAGGTCTTTGCACAGTGGTATACATCCCTGAATTACCCTGAAGTGTGTTTTTAAGTAGGTGAAAGAAAAACATAAATAAATACAGGATTATACAAAAAGGGACAGAAGGAGCGGTGATGAGGAAGAGGATCAAAGAGGAAGAGAAGGTTTTATTAAAGAGAGAAGAGCTTACCCCTGCAGTCAAGAACAGCAGAACGGTTCTGCCCCCCAGAGGCAGCGTGTGTGTGTGTGTGTGTGTATGTATGTGTGTGTGTGTGTGTGTGTGTGTGTGTGTGTGTGTGTGTGTGTGTGTGTGTGTGTGTGTGTGTGTGTGTGTGTGTGTGTGTGTGTGTGATGAGAGGGAAGTGTTGAGTCACTGTCACAGGATGTCCCTCTTTTCTTCACGATACACACACACACACACACACACACACACACACACACACACACATACATACAGTACTTATAGTACTGTACTTATCATTTACAATTATCTTCAGTTTGGTGAAAACTCAAAATTGTGTTTTCAGTCTCTCTGGCGCGTGCGTGTTTGTGTGTGTGTGAGTGTGTGTGTGTGTGTGTCATTGCCTTCAGGTGAAAGGCCTGGTGCTTCCTCTGAAGAGGCGGGCCTAAGAAGTTGTGGGTGTGGCCTAAAGATAGAGCAAGAAAGAGAGAGAGAGGGAGACTTTAGTGAGAGAGATGTTGATTTAGTCAGGCATTTGAAAACAGGACTCCAAGTGGATCACACACACACACACTCCTGCGCAGACCCACCAGAGTGGAGTATCAACACTTGGAGCGGGAGGGGAAGAACTGCACCTGTCCCACACACACACACTCACACTCCTGAGAGGATCTTGTTGGTCGTCCCTATGTGTGGATGGGACCAAAGTTATACGGTAAGCAGAAAATATCTCATTCATGCTTTTATCTTTCTTAACGTTATATTTTAACTTGCTTTCCTCTCATGTGTAAACTTTTAAAGGCAGCAGGTGAAAATCCAAAAATTCAGACTGAGTTTGCCAATTTTGGTGATTGTTTCTGTTTTTATGTGACGTTGATGGTCCAAGATATTAATGTTTAAACATTTCTGATGCTGGGGGTTTTTGTTTCACTTTTTCTTGCTTTTCTGTCCCAAAAACTTTAGGATTTAGTTTGATTTAGCAATTTTTGCCTTGCATTTGAGTTGCCTGAGCTTGGATTTCACACAGAAACATTTCTGTTTGGGGGTTTTGGTGGATATCACACACTTATTTTTGACTCGTTAACGTTGACATTACTTTTAAAGCCCTCTAACTTTGTGCAGAGTCAGCTTTTGTGTTTTCAGTTGGTCCAAATTCACTAGAAATGAATTGTTTCTTGCTTCTTGGTTTCACTATTAGTTTTCAGTGCTGCAGCTGTTATGCAAAGAGGATTCACTGTTTGGCTGAGAGCAGAAATGTTATGAAAAATAAAGAAAATGTTCTTTCATATTTGAATATTGTTTCATGTCCTTCATTGAAAAGACAAGCGGAGCAGAGAGCTGTTGTTTATCCCAGTCCTGAAGCTGCTGTTTGGGAGGAAGTGTGACACTTACTGGACTTTTATAAGTTATATAAGTCAAATGATGGATTTCAGGGAAGGTTGTATGATTTCAGTAAGATTTTATTAGCATTTGTTTCATTCAAATATTTTACTGACAGGTTTTACGGAAGTGAAATCAACTTTTTTACTTTTTAAATTTAAAGACTAGACGTTGTTGCCATGACTTCAATGGAATGAATTGTATCGTTGAGTTGTTGTGAGGAGATTTTGATGTGAAAATGTCATTTTAATACGTTTTGTCATCAGTTAAGAGTCGTTTTATCCTCAAGGAGCAACAGAAATGTCGCCTACAACTGGAATCAGTCGGATGTGAAATCATTTCTTTCTTGTGGCTTCAGAAAATTCAGCAGAGATGATTGTGGCCACTAAAGATTTGCTGCTTTCCGGTCGTCTGTGTGGGACAAGCAGGGTGTGTGTGTGTGTGTGTGTGTGTGTGTGTGTGTGGGGAGGGGGGGGGGGGAGATAGACTTGGGTGGGATCATGTTTGAAGTTTTGTTTGTGCTGCCGTGGCCCCCCAAATGGAAAAGTTTTGACGCTCCCTTTTCCTCATCGCTCCCCTTGTCCATTACCAACACACACACATATACGTGCACACACACACACACACATGAACTCGCACACTCCGGGAGTCGGGATGATTTGCCGGTTCCGCTGCTGTGCCACTCTGCTTCCAATTTTAGCTTCATTCAGACACAGACAGCATTTCCTTCCTCTCCAACCCCAGGGAGATGCAGGCAGGCGGGGGGGGGGGGGGGGGGGGGGGGGGCATGGGAAATGTTACGTCTCTGCAGCCTGAGTAAACTCACCTTGTTTTTGAATAAATACAAGCTGAAAACAATAAAGAAAATCACTTTTAGTGTCAGCAGGAAAAAAGATTTGACTGAAAATCCCCATAGGAAGACTCCTGTGAGCTGTACGTCGTTTCTTCCTGAATACAGAAATCTACTTAACAAAAACTTTTACACCAGATTGTTGATTATGGTAGAATTTTTAAGTGTTTTACAATCACAAAACTTCCAAAAATGCTCTGAATCCTTTGCTAAGCAAAAACAAGTTCGTCATTTCATTAACAAACGTTCCTCAGCTGCAGTTTGATTCTATTTGACTCATTTCATCAGTAATTTTCTGTAAAAGAACAAAAGATTTACTGTGATATTTTTTTATCACAACTAAACATTTAACAAAGAAACAGATCAGAACAACTAAAGGAAGAGTTTGGAGAGTTCTGCTAAAAATGAATTCAAATTTGATGAATGAATGACTGAATGAATGGATGACTCTTCTGTTTCCTAAATGAGTCTAAATGGTTGAGAAGTGTACTGCCTCTTCCTGTGTGTGTGTGTGTGTGTGTGTGTGTGTGTGTGTGTGTGTGTGTGTGTGTGTGTGTGTGTGTGTGTGTGTGTGTGACAGACACTGTGTTAGTCAGCCCCCCCCCCCCTCATTGAGTCACCACATAATAATCAAAGATCTTCCTCTCCTCTTTGTCTCTCCTCATCTCTGTGTTTTATCTTGTTTCACTCTAATCTCTTTCTTCCCTCGTTTTATTTCTTATCTCTTCCCACATCCTTGTATTCTAATCTTTTGCGCTCTGCCTGTTTTTTCTTCTATCCTTCATGTTTTCTTTACTTTTCTTTTATCGTCTGTTCTGTACTTTTCTGAGCCTAACTGTTATGCTTCCTTTCCTCATTTTTCCAAACTTTTTGTTGTTTTTTTAGAACTTTTCCTTTTTATTCTCTCCTACAGCTTCTTTATGCATGTTTCCTTGCAACTATTTATCTTTTTACTTATTTATGACTTTCCTTTTCTTAGAAATGAACAAAAACAAATGAAAACTCTCTTCTCCCACTCCCTTCTATCCCCAGGCGACCTCTCATAGCTCGGCCATGTTGACCAGTGAGGGGGCGCACATCATGGAGCAGGATGACACAACCCACGGCACCAAGATGGCCTCTACAGCCACCAGCGCTGGCTCTGATGGAGCCGAGACCATGACTGACACCGACTTGGACATGGAGATGGAGATGGAGGTGGACATGACACAATGGACAGAGAAGGAGTTTGAGGAGAAGTGCACATATATCGTGAAAGACACGCCGTTGGAGGCGGGGTCAGACGGTGACGCTGTGATGACATCAACAAGGGCCGAGGCGTCGCTGCCCAGGAACCTGGTTTTTAAAAACCTGGCAGGCAGCAAGGAGGTCAGACTAATACACACACACACACACACACACACACACACACACACACACACAGGCAGACATGTAAACTTTCTCCACACTCATTGGTTTTCACACACTCTCAGGCAGAGAAAGCCTTCTAACGCGTGAGTCAGACACAGGTCATGTAATGAAGAGGGGGTCGTGTCTTGTTGTAAAGTTTCGCACACACAAAGGAATGTGTGTGTTGTGGGGGGGGTTGAAGAACGCCCACAGCAGAATTTACACACAAACACTCTCAGAGACCGTTTCATCATCTTGAATCCGACCATGATAACTCATTTATCATCCGAGAAAATAATGATGGGGTTTGATCTTGAATGCTGTCATGTCCTTCTAGACTGAAATACCCACCTCAGCAAGTAGGGGGCGCAGGTCGACATCCCAACAAACAGTTTAGGGCTACTTGGTCATCAGAAGACAGCTCTGTGACAAAGTCGCAGCAGTTTTATGTGAATTTTGCAACTTATTTGTGGTGAATTATTACTGCATAAAGCCGCCTCCGGCTTTAATTTTCCTCATTAACTCACATTCAGTCACTGTGACTTTTTTATTTCAAACATAAAATGTTAAGATTTTTTTTGGCTCATGATCAATCTGAATGTGAAAAAGTCAAAGTGCCAGACAGTCAAAGGTCGAAGGTGAGGCGAGGGAGTTCACACGATCAAAACTCTTAATCAGAATTTCTTTTCTTCGGCCCAGCGATGCTTAACATCCACGTTTGAAGTGATTTTCCCATTTTTTGTTACAACTTTGACCTCAGCGTTCATGCTTTTGACATTTTCACACAATTAAATAAATGCTGCAGAACCCCTGCGTCCTCGGCTACATCCGGTGTTTTTCCGAGGCCTTTGAGCTAGGAAAAAAATGTGCATGATTGCAGGTCAAAAGGTTGCATCTTTGTCAATGTTGATTGTGTGAATTTGTCAGTAAAATGGTGCGATCTTATAGATTTTCTCATCAGTGGCTTATCAACGGGGAACTGAGGCAAGCAGGTGAGGAAGAGGAGGAGGGTGAGCTGATATCAGGAGAGGAAGAAAAGAGAAAATGATCAAAGAAAACTTCCTTTAGAGTTTGGTAAAATAAAAAAGTTGAGTTTAATACATCAGGAAAGGGTTTGAGGACACACACACTGGTACACCCTCGTGTCTGGTCCTGTGGAGGGAAAAGAGGAAAGGGGGATTTCCCACATCTTCCAGGGAGCAAGGGGGTTTGGGAAAGACGTGTGTTTGCGTGGGTTTAGCATGAAGAAAATGTGTGTGTTGTTTCCCTTCCATCCATGGCTGCAGTTGCCACATAATCCTTCACTTTTCTCCCCTTCGGCCTCTTGTTCTCTGATTAAATCACACCACAGAGGAAGGAAAACAAGAAAAGATTACTCTTTAACGTTTTCCCCTGAAGCGTCTGAAGTGGCGGTGGTTTTGGTTTGATGTGGCGACCACTGGAGGCGCGACGAGATTTTACACGCTTTTGTCACTCAAATGAACACATGATTGAAAAGAGGTGAAGTGTGTCGCTCCTTTGTTAGCCATCATGATGTTTGCCAGCAGCTTGGTTGTGATTCTGGGTTTGAAATAAGGCCTGATGAGATGCGTCAGTGATGAATGTGCACAAGAATCACTCAACACACCCAAATTCTGGGCCACGCAATTTACAATTCTACTTTAGGTTGCTGAATTTCTTACACCGTGTGTGTGTGTGTGCGTGACTTCTTGCAGGCCGGCGTGTGCAGCAGGGAGTACATCCCCAAAGGAACTCGCTTTGGTCCCCTGGTGGGCGAGATCTATACAGCTGACAGCGTCCCCAAAGACGCAAACCGCAAGTACTTCTGGAGGGTGAGTAAACACTTTCAACACACACTCGCGACATTTCCTCAGAAGCCGGAGGGACCCTTTCCTGTGACGTCACACGCGTCTAAAATCAGTCAGTTGAGCAGGAAACTGGGCTTGCTGGTTTTGTTCTATGCTTGTGCGTGCGTGCGTGCGTGTGTGTGTGTGTGTGTGTGTGTGTGCGTGTGTGCGTGTGTGTGTGTGTGTGTGTGTGTGTGTGTGTGTGTGTGTGTGTGTGTGTGTGTGTGTGTGTGTGTGTGTGTGTGTGTGTGTGTGTGTGTACGAGAAAAAGAACCAGGGATGTGATGTCACCTTCACACAAATAACATGTCACACATGTTCCTGTAAGTCAGCACGCACTTACACTGGGTTTAAACACACTTCGTCACTACCGGTAACTGAGACAGCACACGTCTGTGTGTGTGTGTGTGTGTGTGTGTGTGTGTGTGTGTGTGTGTGTGTGTGTTGTAGGTTTGACTTGTACTAAAAGAAGTAACCACAGGCAGAAACTAAGTCATTAGTGTTCCATTCATGCTCATACCTGACTTTCTCACACATGAAGAGAAACGAGAGACGAACATAGAGGAAGAGTAAAAAAGACGCACACGGGAGGGTAGAAAACAAGTTGAACCTTCCTTTCCATTTTCAATATAAAAGAGGATGTCCTCTCATCTCTGTGAGACTGTGACTTCTGTGACTTGCTGAAGATGACGAGGACAAAGACAGGGATGTGGTAAGACACAGAAAAGATGAAGTGAGGCAAAATCAGATTAAAAAAACATCATATTGATGTTTATTATCTTTATTTTGATTTTGTTTTAATATTTATCACAGTGAATCAGTCAGAATTATTTATAGGAACTTTTAATCAAATAAATGTATTTTATTTTTAATTAGGATGTGTTTCATTTTAGGTAACTTTTAAAATTCTAATTTAATTTAATTTTATTTTTTTGACGAATCAACTTCAAAACTACATTTTTAAAACACTTGAAAACACTTTTCCGATCACCTGGTTAGTTGCATTGGTTCCTGATCCAATCCAATTTGTGTAATTTCAAGTTCTAATTTCCCTCACATTTATAAGAAACACTGCAAAAATGGTGTTTTCTTTCTTTTGAACGCACTAAGAGGTCAAATCTGTCATTCAGTCGTAACAAATCTCATCCTTTCATTCCAGATCTACGTGGACGGCGAGTTTCACCACTTTGTGGACGGTCTGGATGAGACCCGCTCTAACTGGATGCGGTACGTGAACCCGGCTCACTCCGCAGCAGAGCAGAACCTGGCGGCGTGTCAGAACGGCATGGAGATTTACTTCTACACTGTGAAGCCCGTCCCTGCTGGTGCCGAGCTGCTCGTCTGGTACTGCCACGACTTCGCCCGACGCCTGAGATACCCGCCGTCTGGGGAGCTGATGATGCAGAAACTAAGTGAGTTGATGAAGTTGTTATTCACTCGTTCACAACCAGTGAGGCTGAGGGGGTCATTGGAAGGTGTGGAACATGTCATTGTAGTGGAGAAAGAAGAAAAATGACAAACTTTCATGAACAGCAAACTCATCAATAGGCTGTTTGCATGCATGCATGCGTGCGTGCGTGCGTGTGTGTGTGTGTGTGTGTGTGTGTGTGTGTGTGTGTCTGTGTGTGCGTGCGTGCGTGCGTGCGTGTGTGTGTGTGTGTGTGTGTGTGTGTGTGTGTGTGTGCGCGCGTGTCCTGTCACCGCTCTTAAAGCCTAACAGTGTTTTTTAGTGTAGCTATGTCTCCTTCCGCTCAGTGTTACCCTATCATTATCTCTCTCTCTCTCTCTCTCTCTCTCTCTTACACACACAAGCACACACACACACACACACACACGCTCACAGTACACGACCAACGACCTTTCATCTCTGTCAGTGCCATCGTTGTATGTGTGTGTGTGTGTGTGTGTGTGTGTGTGTGTGTGTGTGTGTGTGTGTGTGTGTGTGTGTGTGTGTGTGTGTGTGTGTGTGTGTGTGCGTGCCAGTGACAGTGTAATTACACACAGAGGTATATGGCCCCTAATGCCACAGTCTTACATACTTAAAGACCCGCTTTTAACATAAAAGCTCACACACAACCTTACTCAACCTCAACAAAAGCAGCAGAGACGGAGTGTGTTTGCTCCACTTCGTGTCTTCATTAAGCTTTTTTTATGGGGACGACGTCTTTTCTAGATTCACTAAGAAATCTACAGTCCCCCCACCCAACTCCACACACCGGCTCACTCATGACACGGCACTTATCCACTCTGGTCGAGCAGATCAAAGAGAGAGAGAGGGAAACAAAAGGAGAACAGAGGGAGCTGAGAGCTTTCCAGGTGTGACTGCAGGCTAATAGCAGTTTTAAGGTGGCAGAGGAACTGCTACACCCAGCCAGAGTGGCTCCACTGCCCAGGGAAAAATGCGCATGACCTGGGGGAGAAAGGCACACGGGGTCCCCACCCCCGTAGCTCCCCATCTCAGCACATTGTGTACAATCTATACGAGTTGTCTTTAATTAGCCTCATCTGTCATTTGAGCCCCGCAGGCTTCTGCCGACCCGCCACGGAGTTTAAAATGGATTTGTACCTGGATTTGAGCTGCACTTTTGTCTTCAGGGCCAAGAGAGCTTTGAGTCTCGAGACCTTTTTCTTTCTCGGCTTTATGTATTCATTTTCCCTGAATGACTGTGACGACTGACTGTTGGGCTGGATCGCAGGTTAGCCCTTTTAGCAGAGTCAGAAACAATGTCATTAGCTGAGTAAAACCAAGAAAACCACAATCTTTCTAACTAAGGAACGTTAAACTGAAGCTCTGTTAAAGGGCAAAAGGTAAAAAGACCAGAAGGTTTAAACGTTTAACCATCATTTATGTTAAATGTTTCACATTCAGATTTTGGATTTTTCCTGATTAAGAACAAACACAATCCACGAATGTCACCAAAAACCAATGTTAAACAGATAAAAACACAAATATAAAAATGTGACCCGAGTCCTAAAGGGGGTGTCTGGACCAGCTGACTTCCTGTGTGGTTCCAGAGAAGGTGGGACAACAACTGTTGCCTGTGTTTGTCTTTATTCTAGAGCTCTTTCCAGTGCACTCATTGCAAAACCAGACTTGTGCGCCAACGAGCACGATGACTGAGCGTGCACCTCCCTCACTTTCTCCTCTCTCCTCCTATCTTGATCTTTTAGTTTTGGTCATTGTGCAATTTCTGTTTCAACTTTTAGCACTCGAGAGCACCTGTCATCCATCTGAGCGTTCAAAGATCCTCGGGGCGTACCGACGTAAAAAACACTCTCTAGGACCGAAAGTAGAGCAGCATACCGATGCATTAACGCCCTCCTTTTGGTCTCTAACACAAGCGCAGCGCTTGTGTGTCTTTGTGTGTCAGCGTTGGGCAATAACCCTGATGTATTTGCCACTTAAAGGAGACCAGAAAGGAGGTGCAGGGGGGCAGGCAGAGCTGCACCTCCTACCCACTACATTGACTACTTGAACTTCCTGGCAGAAGGGCCGTGTTGACAGATTGATATCTCCAAGATGTCGGTCATGTTTGTTTTCTGGAGAAGGGATGGAGGGAGGAGGAAGAAGAGGAGGAGGAAGGCTAACTGATAACCTTAGTGTTTACACACCGCCGTTATAGTACTGACGAAAGGGTCACTGGCTGTGTGTGTGTGTGTGTGTGTGTGTGTGTGTGTGTGTGTGTGTGTGTGTGAGTGAGTGAGTGAGTGAGTGAGTGTGAATGAGTGAGTGAGGGTGAAATGGAAGGGAGAGAAGCAAACATGGTGAATTCAGGATTCTCTCTCTCTCTCTCTCTCTCTCTCTCTCTCTCTCTCTCTCTCTCTCTCTCTCTCTCTCTCTCTCTCTCTCTCTCTCTCTCTCTCTCTCTCTCTCTCTCTCTCTCTCTCTCTCTCTCTCTCTCTCTCTCTCTCTCTCTCTCTCTCTCTCTCTCTCTCTCTCTCTCTCTCTCTCTCTCTCTCTCACATACACACGCACACTCCCCTCTAGGCGACCTCGTGGTAGAGTTGACTGGGCAGTAAAGGAGCTTATAGATAATAGACGGCTGCATTTTAAGGCTCGTCTGCGGCAATTAACCAGCCGAGATGTGCAGCCGACTGACATCCTGGGGCTTTAAGAATGTGTGTGAGCTCTCGCCCTAATCCACTCTTTCATCATGGAGGGAAGACAGTAGGTGTGAGTGACTAGGGAGGGAAGCTCTCTAATTTCCCCTTTGACCTGGAAACAATAGCAAAAAAAACGGCCGAGTACAAGCTTGATCAGAAGTGTGTTCGAGTTGTCCGAAAGAGGAAGAGTCAACAAATCAGACTGAAGCCTTTGTCTCCAGGCGCCTCCGTGTGTGTACCTTGTCACATGGTGTGGGTGTGTTTGTGTGTGTTTGGGGAGGGCAGGTGGAGGCCAAGCTTTTTTTTTTTTATTTTTCTCCTGAAGATATCTTCAGCAGGAAACCCTCCATCAGCCCTGTCTGTCTGCCTGCCACCATTCTGATTTTATCTGGATTTTATAGGCATCACAAGCACCACACACACAACGCCTAGAGGCAGATGTCACGCCTCACTTCCTGTCTTGTGCTTCTTTCCTTGCCCTTCACCCTCATTCATCAATGGTGTCAAACTAATTAGCCCTCTGAGTTACTTATGGTGTTCCCTAACACTGAGCCAGTCTAACTTAAACCAGAGTACCGTCGCTTTCTCTAAAGACTTCTGTGGTCAAACCTTGTATACCGTGTAGGCTTTCCCCCCTCGTATTATGAAAAGATGCTGATTTTGTATTTTTCTTGGTGTCTTTCCAGAGCAGTCCCTTTTGGAGGTTAAGCAGCAACAGGTGGACCGAGTGGACAGCTTGGTCGAAGCCTCCAGCCCGTCTCCTGTCGCAGCAACCCTCAGCCCACCCAAGAGGGAACACAGTGTCCTTTCCATCTTGCGCGGTACCAACTGCACATCGTCCACTTTGCCTAACAAAAGGGAGCCCAGCCGCCCATTTCCCACCCGGCCACGCTGTGCCGACAGCCCAGAGCGCCCCCTGTACCCCCGCGCCATCTACCCGACCATGACACCCCATATTCACTTGCCAGAAAACCTCCTCAGCCACAAACCCAGTCAGCTTGTTTACCCCATAACTCATTCCCCTTGCAAACCATCTTCAGCCACACCTAGTCCGTCTGTCAGAAGCAGTCCAGACAGCAGTCCTCACCGTAGCCCTTCTGGTCCGGCACCACCAGCTTCTTTCTACCCCACTGGGCTAGGTTCTTACCCCAGTTATTCCCCACCGTCTGCCCCGCTGTCCTCACCATTCTACGCTCCAGGGACCCCTTACTCACGTTACATCCTACCACATCCCTACCCTCTACCAGGTGGAAACGTCCCTGCTGGTGGAGGAATATTTCCTCGAATCTACCCCCTTTACAGCAGTCTCTTATCCTCGCATGTGCCCCTCCTGCCCTCTGACCCAGCAGCTAGGCGCTTCCTTGTGCCTGAACCGGTGCACCCCACTTCTATCTCTGCCCACAGAGACTTTCTCCTTCCGGGGCCCACCAGTGCCTTCTCAGCCGCCACCACTCTGAAAGACAAAGCGGGACCTCACCACCCTTATCCTGGGCACCTCCACCCACACGGACCAGCCCACGCTCCCTCCAGTGGCTCGCCAACTGCTGGCACAGCACCTCCCAGCGAACAGGTGCCAACTAAGCCTACCTCAGCCCTGCTGGGCAACTCTAATGAACATCACTCTGATGAAGAGGCTGTTAACCTGACCAAAGTAAAACGTGGAGCGGGGTCAGCGGGCTACAAGGCACTGCCGTACCCACTGAAGAAGCAGAATGGCAAAATCAAGTATGAGTGCAACGTGTGCAGCAAGACCTTTGGGCAGCTGTCAAACCTGAAGGTGAGACTTGGAAGGTGTTCCAGCATAATGTCTGCTTGTGTAATTGATGTCTTTATTGTCATCCTTGTGCTCTGTGAGGACTGCAGCGTAATCAGTAGGCAGCAGGGCGGGTCTGTGGTACCCGGAGGGGCAAGAAGTGCCTCCAGATGTTTCTACATTAAACATGAATCAAGATTATTATCTGAAAAGGATTAAAATGTTGTTTTTACTCCTTGTCATGCAGGTTCACCTTCGAGTGCATAGCGGAGAGAGGCCGTTCAAATGCCAGACCTGCAGCAAAGGTTTCACTCAGCTCGCTCATCTGCAAAAACACTACCTGGTCCACACCGGGGAGAAGCCACACGAGTGTCAGGTAGGAAATATCCATGCAGATCAGCTGATTCATTATGGGATGAGGTTTTTAGCTCACATGTCTACAAGCCGCTGATACCATTTCATTTCATCTCCTCTTCCAGGTGTGTCACAAACGCTTCAGCAGCACCAGCAACCTGAAAACCCACCTGCGCCTCCACTCAGGGGAGAAGCCTTATCACTGCAAACTCTGCCCAGCTAAGTTCACGCAGTTCGTCCACCTCAAGCTGCACAAGCGCCTCCACTCCCGTGAGCGCCCACACAAGTGTCCCCACTGCCACCATCACTACATCCACCTGTGCAGCCTCCGGCTCCACGTGAAGGGTTACTGCCTGGCGGCGAACTCTGGCTCAGGCAGCCCAAATGTTTCCAGCCAGGCTTCTTTGGAGGAGATCCACCGCGCCAACGAGGAGATTGAGCGCTTTGACATCAGCGAGCACGCCGAGCGACTGGAGCAGCTGCAGGGAGGGGTGGAGATGGACTCCATGTTGGAGAAGCAGGTGTTGGGGATGCTGTGGCAGGAAACCGACCTTAAGTCTCCCCAGTTCCATGCGTACCACAACAGCAGTGCCACAGAGCTCCTGTCGGCAGGTTTTGGCGCGTACGACTCTCCCAATGAGACATCGGTCATCAAGATGCGACACAGCAGCCCCATTCCACCACTTCCTCCCAAGATTACCGTCAAGCTGGAGTCGGAGGATCATGCCTAAACGACCTTTCATGTACCAGAGACAGATTTGAGACTGCATGGTGGACTTGTTGCCAGGAGCAACAGCTGTACATGAATAATTACTAGGTTGTCATAGTGACATCACTATGTTTTCAACCTATCAGGAACTCGCATACTCAGGGCTGCAAGAGACACTGTCCCATGACTACTCAGTGATTCTTATACTTAGACAATCACCTAACGAGGTTTTACCTGTAATTAATATAATTCTGTCGTCTTTAATATTCTTGTCTGATGTTGAAAAGTTTTAGTTTTTGATAAATTAGCAGTTTGTATAATCTAATTTATTCTACTTTCTATTTTGTGGTTTGAAAAGCAATAAGTGGAGTGGATGTATGTTGGATGGGGTGAAGACGTGAGAAAATATTCTGTTGATGTGCTTTTTTTGTTGTTGTTGACTCTGTAAATAATTCCCTTTGCCCATATTTATCTTGGCACCTCTGTTTGGTAGAAGTGGGGGTGTCCATTCATCAGGGTTTTGCCTTTTTCAACATTTTGAAAAAAATTAACAAAGTCGCAGGTTGAAATACTAGAAAAATTTCCAGATACGGCACATAAATTTGCTTCAACCTTCCTTGTTAGCTTTCCTGAAGTTTCGTGTTTTTCTGATGCTCTTTTTCTATTTAAATGAAACAAAGAGGACATTCTCTTTTTGTAGATTTTTCACAACAGTTACCTCAGTGTGTATGTGATGATGATGATGATGTGTGTGTTTAAATGAATAGCTGAAGGTGGGATTTTTCTATTTATTTTTTTCTACTTGAAGAAAAAACCAAACTGAACTGGAACGCAGCTCTTCACGTGGTCCACAGGAGCAGCGCGGCGCGGCCCGCTCCACATGTAGCACATAACGGACCCAGGAAGCTGGTTAGCCTGGTTTGTCCTCTCTTCTTCCTCCTTTTATGTTTATTTCTCTCTCTGTGTGTGTGTGTGTGTGTGTGTGTGTGTGTGTGTGTGTGTGTGTGTGTGTGTGTGTGTGTGTGTGTGTGTGTGTGTGAGTGAACTAATTTGGAGATTTACGCTAGAGGCTAGAAACCAAAGTTCACTTGGCTATAATTTTAAATCCACACAAAGACAAAACAAAACATTCAAAAGGGAAAACTTTGAAAAAGGGAATGAGAAGTAAAAGGGATTAAATGCAGAAGAAAGGAAGATTAACTTTCTGGATGTGATGAAGTGTTTGCTCTTTAGCTCTGGGATCCAGTTTTGTATATATATTTTATTTTGTCGTTGCTATTTGTAACAGCCCCATTCATCCGCTGCCTTGTTAAGAACACCTAAGCACCTCGGCCCTCTCTTATGCACTGCCTCCCACCTCTATCTTTATGTCTTTAGGGCCGAAGCTGGTATCATTTACACTGTGTCCAATATCTCTGAAACTGGTCAAAACTGCATTAAGACAACTGTGATTTTCTGTAGCAGTTGTACATCAACAACTCAGAAGTTTTCTTTCTTTTCTCTGTTTTATTATTTGTTTTAGTGTTTGACCAAAGCATCTTTTTCTCTCCCTCTGGTCGGAGCTGTTACCTCCAGAGGAGAATCCTTAGTAAAACTCTTTGTTTACATTCTGGTTTACAAAATTATTTATGTGCAACAATGTCAAAGTGTAAATTATGATATAAATGTTCACTGCTCTGATCTAAGCCCCTGTGTGCTTTTTTGTTTGACTCTTTTGAATTAGTGTTTAAAATCAGTTTGTGGAAATAGGTAGAATTTAAATGAAAATAAATAGAAGGACTGCATGGTGGTGCAGTTGTTAGCACTGTTGCCTCGCAGCACGATGGTTGCACGTTCGAAACTCGGCTACAGCCTTTCTGCGTGGAGTTGCGTGTTCTCCCCATGCATGCGTGGGTTTCCTCCAGGTACTCCGGTTTCCCCCACAGATCACAACATGCCCTGTAGGTTATAAATTGTAAGTCGCTTTGGATAAAAGCGCCTGTCAAATAAATAAACATAAACATAATAAACATAAGGGATGTCCAATATTATCGGTCTTGCGATATTGGTCGATATTGGCATAAAAATGTAATATCGGGAAATATCGGTACCCATCCAGCTTTTAGATACCATCTTTTCTCTCTCAAAATTTCTAAATATTACAGATCTGAGGTTTATTTTTTGAGTTATTTTAGTTTTATTTGGCACAACTTGTGAATAATTATGAATTATCTCTGTGTAGAGAGGATCTGCTGTCCTTAACATGTAGCGTTGGGTTGCTAGCAAACTACTAAAACTACTATACAAGAATCTTTCCCCAAAGCTTTCTTTTTATAACTGAAGATCTTTATAAATGTTTTATCTGCATAATCAGCGTAACTACAATAAACAGAAACTAATAAAATCATTACTTACTATTACACACATCTTAACGTCACACTTAGCAATTAGCTTCACCTAGCCTGTGTATGCTGCTTACATTCTATCAACTAAGTAACGTTAACACAAGCCCAAACATTCCCTATAACCCAATGATAGTTACAAAGTCAAAATTTCTCCAAGGCACAAAAGTAAAAAGCAAAATTACTGTGTTCGTGAGTTGTAAACTCCAGTAACGCAGGAAAGGGAAACTACGTATGAGAGGACTGCGTTGAGAGCGCTCACTCTGTTTTGCACAATATAACAAAGATAGTTTGTAAAAGCAATGTCTCACTTTGATCAATTTTCAAAACCTGAAACATGTTTTTAAACATGACTTTACTTGTACTATTTATTAACTTTTTTTCTATCATGAACTCAATAATGATCTTTGGCCTAAAAGCGTCACAGACCATTAGTCAGTGTTATCTCTGGGAGAATTTCATTCAGCTGCTGTTGGAGACAAATTAAACATGATGCTTTTTCATATTACTAACTTACATTGAAGTAGTTGCAATTTTGCTCAGATAATGTTTAAAGCTTACGCATGCATGATAGGGGATTTGTGATGTTGACATCCTAAATGATGTCTTTATTTATTTATTTATTCGTTAGAGGGGACCCCATATATGTCGGTATTGGTTTATACTGGTATCGGAAATTACGAGTTAGACAATATCGGATGTCAATAAAAAAGCCAATATTGAGCATCCCTAATAACAGTTTTGTTGGATTTTGTTGGTGTATCATCTACATGTTTGGAGGCACTCACTGAATTGTTGTGTAACATTTTAAAGAGGAAGTTCACTGGGAAACTTTTTTTTTTATGATTGGCCACTCCAAGTTTCACATGCAGGTTAAATTTAAAACTAGTCTTCTAGCCTGATTTCTTGCATTAGCCATTGCTGAAAACAGACAGGGAAACACTTGTATTAGAAACATCAGTCAGATCTGCATCGCACTGTAGTTTAATATTCATGGACTCACCCATCTTGACTCGCGAAAGGGAATACTGTTGTTGGTTTAGCCTCCAGGAGAGAGCAGAGCACGTCTCGAGTAGTAGAAGCTAACCGTTAGCATTAGTAACTCAACCACATGGTAGAACTCCATCAAGGTTGTGTTATTTGTGGAGCTAAAACATCAACGTTGCAGAGCAAATGGGATCAGTGGTAGTGTTGTGTTGCTGTTATCCAATCAGAGGAGATATGTCTGAATATTAAGAAGAATAAATAATACAACTTTAAATCCTGGCCCCTACTCGTCTGACTTTGACTTCCTGAAAACAGGAGCAGTAGAGCTCCCCCCCCCCCCCCCCCTTAAAATTTGTAAAATGACTCAAAGATGGTTTTCCCAATTCAATTCTAATTATTTTAGTTCCCTTAGATTCATTTATATTCAAAAATATTTCTAAAGTCGTAAAAGTGAAAAGTTCTGAGGAATCTGGCGTACCTATTTTTTTTAGATCTGATCAGGTACTCACTTTAACTACTTAAACCTCACATATCTCATTCTCAGCTCTTGGTATAGAGAAACAAGTATAAAAGCTCCCAGAGAGGACAAGAAATTTGCCCTAACCTCAACCTGACAAGCCAATTGCTTCCTAATATTAACAAAAAACACCTGTTTGGAGCTCTTCTAAAGGATTATAAAGTAATAGATTAAATTCCTCAGAAATAAGCAGAATAATAAAAAAAATAGGAGAATACAAATCTAAAACCAAAAATGTAAGAGTTTTTCAAATCATTATTTTAAGTGCATCAGCTCAGCCATTTGAATTTTTATCACTGAGTCTGCAGTAAAAGAGTCTCTTTGGTGAAAAGTCGTGAATCTTTATGTTTATTTCCTTGTAATTCCAGTCTTTAAGACTTTAACAGGAAATGGGAACACAGCTCCTGCTGCACTATATGTGCTGCAGTAACTGTCATCTGTCTTTTATTCTGCTAAACACGAGGCAGACAGGAAACACGGCTGACTGCAGTGCTCCAACTCTTGGAAAACGTAGACATTTATATATTGCAACAATCACACACTTCAAATTATCAATTGATAATAGCAAAAATAATATCAGAAATTCTAGCGTATGGGGTCTGAGGCGAATTTAAAGCTTCTATGACAAATCTGCAACAAGCTGAGTTTTTAACGCAAACAAGGAACACTCACCACTCCTCTCGGGGATCTTTCCCGGATCCACGTCCACCAGAATTGAAAACGAGAGAGCGCTAAATGTAAAATTGTCTCTTGTTGTCCGTCGCTTCAAATGATTTTGGGTTTGTTTATGTTTTTGGGTCTCTGGTAGTTTTTCCTAAAGTCGAAGTGGTAGCAACTGTGTTTCTACTTCTCTGATATTATTAAGTGGAGAACCTCTCACGCCAGTAGTGTTCTGTTGCTAAATACGAGCGTGCATAATGAATTGAAGACCTAGGAAAGTGCGGCAGTCCAGGCGAGACCGACAACCGGATGGTCCAATAGGTACTTTCATTTTTACACAAATGCAAAAGAAAAACTTTATTCATTTTTTAAATCTCCACAATAGCTATACTATGTTAGAACATTGTTAAGAGGCAAGAAAAATTTGCTATTGCAGCTAAGTCTTCTAACTATTTCCTGTATTTGTTGCCCTTAGAATATAGAGACGCCACACAGATCTTCGTCACACTGAACATTAGCATTCACGGAGTCACCCATCTTGGTTCACGACACGTAAGGCTGATGTTGGTTTAGCATCCAGAAAACAGCAGAGAACTTGGTTGGTAGAAGCTAAGTGTTAGCATTAGCGACTCCAGAACATGGCAGAACTCCTTCAGGCTTGTGGTATTTCTAGAGATTAAACATCAAAGTTGCAAAGTTAATGGAGTAAGTGATAGAGTTGCATAAAATAGCCAAACAGAGGTGAGATGTCCAAATATCAGGAAATAAGACTCTAAGGCCCTGTCCACACTTAGCCGGGGATCTGCCAAAACGTAGATATTTTTCTACGTTTTGGCCTGTCATCCACACGAAAACGGAGTTTTTTCACATGAAAACGGATCTTTTTAAAAACTCCGGCCAAAGTGAAGATCTGCGTTTTCTCCGTTTTGGGTGTCTGCGTGTGGACGGACAAAACCGGAGTTTTAAGGTCCGCAACGTCACTTTCCGCGACAAAAAAATGCTGACATCACGTGTGCGACCTGTGTTTACACTAGCCGGCATCATGGAAGCCCACAGAGCTGCGCTCTGTCACTACCCGATCCATCAATTGTCCAAGCGCTTTCTGCTTGTTTGTTTTTGCAAGCGGAATTACTGCTCCTTGCGGAAGACCACAGACGAAGGACGAGGTTAAGAACGGGGGAAGTACTGCCACCTACAGGTCTGGCATGTCCTTAACAACGTATTTATCCGGGTACGTGTGGACAGAGTTTTTTTTTAAAACGCGGTGGTGTGGATGCAAGTTTTTGGAGGGGCGGATATTCGTTTTTAAAAAACCCCGGCTACGTGTGGACTAGGCCTAAATCAGAGCTACTCTATTCTGGTATCCAGCACGATTTTAGTTTGAACCCTAATTCAGCACACCTGAGTTTAATCAGCAGGTGATTAACAGGGTTTTGCAGAGCCTGATGAGCTGCTGCACAGGTGACTCAACCATCTAGTGTGCTGGACCAGAGAAACCACCAAAACGTGCTGGATACCAGCCCTTAACTTGAATAGCCCTGGTCTAAATCCTGTCGAGTTCAGCTCAACTGAATCTGGTAATCTGGCTCACTTGTAGTTCCTGAAACAGGCACACCCCTGGAGCTTTTTTTTTCCTCAAAGTATGACTCAAAAGGCATTCATTCCTACAAGAGACCACAGCAAATGTATAGAAAAAAATGAGTGAACTTTAAAGGAGACCAGTTTTCTGAAACACCTCTGATCCAATAATTATTTTAACTTTCTAAAATACCTTCAGCTTCCATGAAAGTTTGCTGCGAGTCTTTGTGCCACACTTACTTTAGCAGAAAATGGATAAATTATGACTTATAGGTAAATCAAACTTAAAACTTGCTTCTGTTTAATGATAAGAGACAATTTACCAAATATACAAAGTACTATTTATGGTTTGTTAGCAGTTTGTGGATCCAAAACATCACCTGGAATAAAATTTAGCTTGGAAACATTAATTGTCAAAACAGGTTGCCCTACAGACACCATTTAAAAAATGAAGTTCTTTGCAGTATGTTGACACAACACTGGCTTGTCCCCCAGGTTTAGGTGCCTTTATCGTGTCTGAATGATTCATAGGTCAGTCTACGGTGACTTGGCCAAAAAAAAAAAAACTGGAATAAAGTCAGAAACTGGATGGAAAATGGAAAAAAGAAACACATTCTTGGCAAATTTCTAAATGTTTTAAAAAGTATTCTGCAAAACTTTGCTTTTTAAAAATAGCGGTTGACTTCTGGTCAGTTGCACATAACTATCACAAAATGTAAAACAGAGTGAAAAAATTATTTAATATTGAATAATGATTTTAATAAGCAAGACTTGTTTTGATCCTTCAGGTTGAATTTCCAAGCAGAACACTTAAAGACCAAGTATACTCATTTCTGTAAGACATGTGCTGTGGTCTCTAGGAGGAATGAATGCCTTGTTAATTGTGGGGAAGCTCAGACATTCTTGTTTAAGGGCATAGAAGTCAGCCAGAGGAGATTTGGAGTCTTATTTCCTGATGTTTGGACCTCTGGTGAGGACAGCAATAGCGCAGGAGGTAGAGTTTGTCCAGTAATCGGAAGGTTGCAGGTTCAATCTCGGCTCCAGTCAGAGAAATACTGCTGTTGAGTCCTTGGGAAAGATACTTAACCTGCCTTGCATGCTGGTGGTGGCCGGAGGGATCGGTGGCGCCAGTGCTTGGCAGGCCTTGCCTCTGTCAGAGCGCCCCAGGACAACTGTGGCTACAATGTAGCTCATCCCCACCAGCATATGAATGGGTTAATGACTGATTGTGTTGTGAAGCGCCTTGGGGGGGGTTGTAAGAAGGCACTATACAAATACAGGCCATTTACCATCTTCCTTCTGATTAGCTAACATTAATGCAACACTACCACTGACTACGCAAATAACACAAACCTGAAGACGTTCTGCCATGTTTTAAAGTTACTAATGCTAACGGTTAGCTTCCTTTAGTTGAGCTGTGCTCTGCTCTCTCCTAGACGCTAAACCAACAACAGTCTTCCTCATCGCAAGTCAAGCTCAAGTTGGGTGATTCCATGAATGTTAAGTGCCAGATCCGTCGTAGAGTAGTTAGGCTTTTCTGAATAGAGCGTTTTTCTGTCTATTTTGTATCTGAAGCTAATGCAGGAAATAGGGGTAGAAAACAAATTTCACGTTCAGGCTGCGAGTTAAACTCAGAGTGACTGATCTCTTTCAAAAATACAAGTAAAAAATGGTTTATCAGAGAAATTGCTCTTTGTACACACATTGGAGGCAAATCAAATTTTCCTCTTCCATGTCAGAGCAGCATAACGATGTTTTTGAAAGTCTAACTGATTTCCTCTCCTCTGAACTGCTGACAGCTGTTTCTCAGATCAGAGGTGATAAAACAAATTCCACCTTCATATTGTTAAGGAGAGTGAAACAGGAGTCCCTGTATGACAAAGCAGTTTCAATCCATTACCTCATCACCCAACTAAAAACACCCAGCGCGCCCCCACCCTTTGACTAAGCATCTTTCACTTTTGCACACTGCGCTGCTCTTTCCAGTTTGTTCAATCTTATTATTACTATCAGGGAAACTTCTGTAGTCACTGGTCGACAGAGCCGGTTCCACTACCTCATCAACACAATGGCGCCAAGGTTTCACAACACTTTTCTGATCGGGGGAGGACATGGCCCACCCACCAGCCCTGGAGGGGGAGGGGGGGGGGGGGGGGGTATCCCATGGATGGAGATGCTTGTACCGAAACGACAGGGCTGCTTTCCACTGGGCTTTACGCTGTCCCCCACCTTTCACACAAACACGCCTCACTCCTGAGTAAGAAGAAATGGAGAAAAAAAAATGCCCACGGTTTAAAGTTAAAGACCATTTAGGCCGCAAGAGTAGAAAACTGGTGACTTTTGGGCCTGATGTCCTTGCTGGGGGTTTCAAATGGTAATTTGAATTCAATTATTAGTGAGACGCTGACCAATACGAAAATATTACACTGGGGTTGTTGCTCAACATGAAGAACGATTATACAGTAGATGTTTGAAGTGTTCATCCAGCATGAGAAAACTTTGGTTCTTATCCTTTTGGGGAGCTGCAGGAAACAGATGGATTTCCAACCATTTTGTTTCCCTGAAGCTAAAACCTCCCTTCACCAAACGGTGTGGTTATTTCTTAGCCAGCGCCTGCAGAGTACAGGTGGGAGGAGAGGTGTAAATGAGTGGGAGGTTCACTGAAATGAAACAGCGCAAAGATAGCTATTGGTATTTGTTGGAAAATGGATGGTATTTCTTGAAGTAGACATGAAAAAAAGATGTTCTGGGTGCAAAGTTCCTAAGAACATGGTTTTGTCAATAAGTGAAAAATCATTGTGTTCTGAAATTAGTTTATAAAATCACTTTAAAGGAGTCATGCTGGCATTTCCAGAACTAAATTAATTTTTATATGATTTATTTAAACTGGTGATTGCTTCAGCTTTATCTTGGAGTGTTGGAGCAGAGAAACAACAAAAACATGATGCATAATGGCCCTTCGGAACCAGGGTTGGGCACCTCTGCTCTAAATGGTCTATCGATGTGGGTCGACAGATTACAAAATCCTGGAGAAGGCGGCACCCCTGACTTGACAGTTGTCCAGAAGGCAGTTCATAGAAAAATTAGTAAGGGCAATAATTTTGTACGAAAGGATGCACCAGCAAATGGAAGTACCGCAGCCTTTAGAGGATTGTCAAGATAGCATTTTAAGGAGCTTCTCCAGGAATATCAAGAGCACTACACACTAGGGCCCGACCAATATATCGACCGGCCGATATTATCGGCCGATATTGGGGTCATTAACAGTATCGGCTATCGGCCGATATGTTCGATATCGCGCTACCTATCCAGCAGATGGTGCCAGCTTTATGAACTCATGTTGTGTGGCTCCACTCCTTTGAACTTTGAACACAAATTATTGTTTTGTAACTTTTTTTATTTATTTATTCTTATTTATGTTTCTTATGTGCAAGTATTTCCTGTCCAGGGTGAATAAGTTCACCAAGATAACTTCCACGGAGTGTTACTTTGTTACAAAGCACAAGTATTACGTTTTATTTATTGCTGCATTCTTATTATTTTACTATCCTTATAGGGATCTTCTGTCCCTAAACTTGTGTGTGTTGTTAGATTCCCCAGAGTTAGCTAAGTCAGAAAAAACATTTTGTAACCAGTTGTTTTAGCATAAAGCAATGGAAGGGAAGGCTTGCATTCACCTACATAAAAAAACACTGTATGTGAATTCACTTACATTGTTTTATGCTAAACTTAGGCCCTGTCCACACGTAGCCGGGGATCTGCCAAAACCTATATATTTTTCTACGTTTTGGCCTGTCATCCACACGAAAACTGAGTTTTTTCACATGAAAACAGATCTTTTTAAAAACTCCGGCCAAAGTGAAGATCTGCGTTTTCTCCGTTTTGGGTGTCTGCGTGTGGACAGACAAAACCGGAGTTTTAAGGTCCACAACGTCACTTTCCGCGACAAAAAAATGCTGACATCACGTGTGCGACCTGTGTTTACACTAGCCGACAGCATGGATGCCCTCAGAGCTGCGCTCGCTTTATCAATTGTCCAAGCGCTTTTTGCTTGTTTGTTTTTGCAAGTGGAATTACTGCTCCTTGCGGAAGACCACAGACGAAGGACGAGGTTAAGAACGGGGGAACTACTGCCGCCTACAGGTCTGGCATGTCCTTAACAACGTATTTATCCGGGTACGTGCGGACAGAGTTTTTTTTTAAACGAGGTGGTGTGGATGCAAGTTTTTGGAGGGGCGGATATTCGTTTAAAAAAAACGGCTACGTGTGGACTAGGCCTAAGAAAACCAACTGCTGCCAGATCATATTGGGCTGGTTATAAAATGCTTTTTCTGACTTGTCTAACTCTGGGGAATCTTAACAAGACACAATTTTACTGAGCGGAGGAATATTCCTTTAAGTTAAAATGTATTTGTGGAAACCACAGTTTACAAGAAAAAACTTGAACGTTAGATTTATGCTGTGACTGAGTTTGTGTGTTCTGTTGTTTGAGATCTGCTAAATAAATCTTACTTGCATTACTTGGAAACCCCAGTGAGTTATTGAGACAGTTCTTTGGTGTGTAATAGATAAATAAGTTTGCATCAAAAAGGCAGAGAATGAAGGGTTTAAGCTTAAGAAAATTTTTATTTCTTTTTTATGTGAGGGAGATTTATTGGCCATTATATCGGCTATCGGCCTTTGTTAAAAGTTTTATATCGGTATCGGTCCCAAAAAAAGCATATCGGTCGGGCCCTGTTACACAATTACCAATCCAACACGTGGGCTACAAATGCCACAATCCTCATGTCAAGGTAGTCCAGAAACGTCTGAAGCATCTTGGGCTAAGGAGAAAAAGAACAGTTCTGTTGCTAAGTGTTCCAAAATCCTCTTTTCAGATGAAAGTAAAGTACGTAGGTCCTCTGGAATCTAAGGTCCGAGAGTCTGGAGGAAGAGCAGAGAGGATCTGAACCCACACTGCTTGAAGTCCAGAGAGAAGTTTCCACAGTCAGTGAAGGTTTGGGTCCGTGTCACCTGCTGGTGATTTTCCCCTAGGTTTTCTACCAGGACGTCTAATGGGGCTTACACATTAGCGTCGGCACGGTCTGGGTTTGGTCGGGCTGGATGGCGTGAGTTCGGTCTCGAACGGGAGGTGTAGTGTAAATCCGAGGGTCTTCTCAGGAATGCGAAAATCCCCGAGCCTGTGGGTGACGTCCGTGTGGGAAAGTCTGCAGTGTCCACCATTATAAGGTAAACAAAGGCGGGCATGAGCTGTGTTGCTTTTGAAGACTCTGAACCACATAATTTTATTAATTTGCTGTGTGTGTCCTCATAATATTGTGCCACACACACACACTGATTTCTCCCCTGAGCAACTGTCTGCTCGCCAGGACAAGAGCTCCGATGCGGAGAACAGGCGCATGCACACACACACACACACGCACACGCGCACGCGCACGCACACGCACACGCGCACACACACACACACACACACACACACACACACACACACACACACACACAGCTCTTCTCACGTTCCCATCAGCAGCTCCGACACGGCAGCTCCGTGCTACAGACAGAAGTTTACTCAACAGCATCCAGCATGAAAATGAATCGCACATGCGGGAAACCCCCCTGCTGGCTCATTCTTCAGATCGGAGGTGGTAGGCATCAGGGACGGCGTTAGGGCCGGCTACTTGGGCTCAAGCCCCGAATCTTTAATGAAAAGCCCCGGATCTCAAACGTGAAAGTAACATGCAGTACCAAAGTCCAACAGAGAGGGAGCAGCTAGCAGTAGTTTGTATACAGCCTGCCTGAGCCTCCACCACTGAAGAAGAAGCCCTTCAGCAGCCGGCTTCTTCTGCAGCCTCTGCCTGAAACGCATGAGTGAAGGTGGACATAAGGACGTTTTTTAGACAAAAAGCACAACGACAGATCCCCAGCTTTGATGAGACTGGTGCTGACTCAGGTTTGTGAGTCTTATTTGAAAATATTTGTTGTGCTGCTGGTTTGCCTAAAGTTAGCTTACTATCAGGTAAAGTGGTTGGAGAAAGAAAGGGAATATTTACTATCATCTCACACTAAACACTAACAGGAACAATACTCTGCCCAAAATATGCTTAATATGTAGCTTCAGATTAAAAATTATGTGGTACAAGACAAATATATATGATGTTGACTAGTGCGTGTCACGTGTGTGTGTGTGTGCTCGCATGCGCGTGTGTGTGTTAAGCCCCGGATCTACTTCAGTCCTTAATCCGCCCCTGGTAGGCGTAATTTCAGCCATCCAATCAGTCCATAGTGTCGCCTCAGCCCCAGTCTGACCGCTGAGGAGGAGGTCTGAGAAAAAGAGTCGCCTCAGCACCGAAAACGCAAATCTGACCGGTGTGTGAAACTAAATTTGGTAACTTTTGGGGTTGTGACCACGCTAATGTGTAAGCACCTTTTGAGACCTTCCTGGTTCCAGTTACTGTCAAACTTTACAACATGGCACCTGCCCACAACGGTACCAAAAGCATGTTCAATGATCCTGGTGTTACTGGGCTCTATTGGCCAGCAAACTGGTCTGACCTGAGTTCCCTCATAGAGAATCTGTGGAGTATAATCAAGAAGGAAGATGAGAAACACCAGACCCAACAATGCAGATGACCTAAAGGCTGCCATTAAAAAACCTGGGCTTCCATTACTCTTCAGCAGTACCACAGGCTGATGGCTCCATGCCACACCACGTCTATTTAAAATATCAATTTTTTAATAAGTAATGGTGGCCCATACTGCTTCGTGAAATAGAAAAGCCACATCACAACAACTTTACTTAAAACATAAATCCAGAGAAAACTGAAGCTGTGCTCGACAGTCATGCCAAGATAGGTTTCCCTCCGTGACAGAATTTATTTCTGTGAGCTTTTCACTGCAAATCTGCATTTTTACCGAAGCACAAAGTCTGACCTACCAATGTGGCTCATTGAGCACAAGGTAATAAGGATGGGCGTCTTGTGATCTTTTGACGTTTTTGTTCTGGTGGTGGGACTACCGCCAATGTAATGTGTTTTGTGTTGGATCAGTGCATATTGTGTGCCACTAAATGAACTCTTACGCTCCAAACATCCTATAAAGATATTTACTCTGATTGATGCACATTACCAAAAGTTATGACAACTCCAAAAATATACTTCTCCTGACATAATAAAACATTATAACTATTTAACTACATTAACAGGACATCCGTCAGGTAAAACATAAATTTTCTTGGTATTTCCATAAAGTTATTACTTACGTTGTAGATTAAGTTGTTTTGTGGCTCTTGTTTTTGCGGAGATAACAAATAAATATTGCTGTCATGTTGCGGGTGGAGTGGAGATGATGGACCATGTGTGGTGGAGAGTTCAGGAGGCAGGAGAGCAGGCACGGATGAAAATTAAAAATGGTTTTAATGGTGGAATGGGAACGACAGGAACAAAACAACGATGACTAACAACAACAATGATCTGACAAAGACTGGCACAAGGAGGGAGGTATAAATCAGGAACACATGGGCAGGTTAACGAGGGGCAGATGAGAACAATAAGGGCTAATCAGGGCAGGAGAGAGACACAGTCAGGAAGGCAGTGGCAGAACGTGACAATTGCATTTTTCACTCAAGAAAGAAGATTGAACAATGGCAGCGGAAGAGTCGTGTTGCTGTCATCCAATCAGAGGTGAGCTGTTTGCATATCATGAATACTAATGAGTAATGAGTGTATGCCCTTTAAACCATAATGGTCACTTGATTTTTGCCATTTTAATGTTTTATTTCATTTTTGTTGTTGAGTAGGGTTAGGGTTTTAGATCAGGCATCATGTTTTACCAAAACATCTATAGTGAGTCATTCTCCTTCTTGTATTTTGAGCTTCTTCGAGACTATCCAAAGATATTTGTTGTCAGATTCTAGCTGGAGCTAATAAGGATAAGTGGGTTATTTAACATTTTCGTTTGCACTAGTAGAACAGGACTCCACTGAAGATTCTGTGTTTACTGAAAATCTGATCATTCTGCTGAATTTTCCAAACCCTTTGGTACCCAGATCTCCATTTGAGGCTGCAGCAGAAGCTAAAGAAAAGCAAGTAACTGCTCCGATGGCCCTGTTCCAGAGAAAATAATCATGATTTAGTCACACATTTATGTACAGAATCTCACTCTTGCAGACAAACACCCATACATTTACAAAAAGCACGCATACTGAAACTTGGAAAAACACTAGAACATGTTTGTGGAAACAGAAACACCAGAACCTTTACACACACACACACACACACACACACACACACACACACACACACACACACACACACACACACACACACACACACACATTTTAACAGCATTTTTCTTCTTTCGTATCTTTGTTTACTGATTAATCATTTGTCTCTCGGGAGATCTGTCAGTTTCCTCTGACGTATTGTGATAAGTTTCTATCATAACTAAACCACAAACCAAACAAACTCTGCAACACACAAACACACACACACTTCGTCTCCCCCAAAGTACGTTCCTGGGTGACGCCACTGAAGACGTTTTAGGAAACTGAGCAGCATCCCCAGCGGCTGTTTTCTGGTAAATGTTCAGCAGGATCATGTGATCATGTCTCCGAGATGCACCAGTGGAGGGCCTCTGGTCAGAATGGGGTACTGAGACCAGTCACCTCCACATGTCTCAATCTGACTTCCCAGAATTCTACTTTTATGTTCTAAAATGTTCTGACAGGAAGTCAAACCCTTACATTGTTGGTGAGAGAGATCACCCAGAAAGAGTCAATGAAAATCCTCAGCAGCAGTTCATGTTAAGTCTGTAAGGAGGTGTTTTTCGTTCAAACATCAAAACCGTCTGTACTTCATTTTGTGAGCCGAATGACTCAAACCATATTTTCTATAAATCCTGTTGCTGTTTGTCACTTCTTCAACATTTTTTTTCTTTTATCTTTATATAAAACAAAAAAAATCTTGAACAAGACATGACACGATTGATTGTTTCATCACATTAGTGGTTTCAGGTAAAACATGTCACCTATATCTTCTCATCATTTTAGGGTTGGATGACATTTTTCTCCTATCCTGAATTTGAGATTGAACTTTGACCCCCTGTTGAGCCCACTGTGACCATGGTGTTTTGGTTCTCATTCAGTTTTATCTTTAATTTTTACCAATGAAGTATGAAAATGTATTTATTGCAAGCAGAGACAAGGGCATCACTAATTACTGTTGGGTTTATAATGTTAATAATAATAATTATTATTATTGAGTTGACTGTTCAAAGCGCTATACAAGGTTGTGTCCTTGGGCAAGGCACTTCACCCTCCTTGCCTGGTGGTGATCGGAGGGACCGGTAGCGTCTGTGTACGGCTGCCTTGCCTCTACCAGTGTTCCCGGGACAGCTGTGGCTACCCTGAGAGTCTGCTGGTCTAGAAGCCGATTCTTGCACATCCTTTATTCTTTATTTCTGTGAACTTTTTTTTCCTCCCACCCCTTGCTTTCCTCGCCCCCCTTTCTCTCTCTTTCCTGTCTCCGTGTCCGTTGGGACATAAAACAAAACTGAAAGCATTTCTAATTAAGTGTTGATATCAGGTGGGGCATTACAGCCGAATCTATGCTGCTCCATGTGAGAGTTAAACTTTAAGGCTTGTCTTTGGCACTCAGACATCAATTCTGACAGGGGAAAAATAAATAAATAAATAAATAAATAAATAAAAACTTGTTTATTTGACTAAATCTGTCAAAATGACTGAAGATCACACACTGACAGCTGACTTTAGCAACAATGAGATGATGTCATTTTCTTCTATTTTCCTACTGTAGTTAAAACCTTGTGGTCAATGCAGTCATTTCTTAATCTGAAAGCAAAACACAGCAGAAACGTGACTTCTGTTTTGGATTACCAGCAGCACAGTTTCTTCGGTCAGTGTGGTTTCATAACAGCGTCCAGGCCTTCGTCGTTTTGCATTTTGTGGTGCTTTTGGTCATTGAGGATATTATTTAATTAAATCTTGAGGCTTTTTGAAGGTTTTGACGTGGGCTAATTACATCCCGTGACTAACGCTTAGCTCCCATTAGCTCACTAGCTCTATGGCTGCTGCAGCCTCTGCTCAAAAAAACGTTTTGACTTTCTCCAGACACAAGTGGTTAAAAAGTGTCACGTGTAAGATACTCTCACGATGGCGTAATGCAGGACTTTGGTGGGTTCCGTTTTACTGCTGTGTTGTTGCTGCAACAAAGCATAAACCAAGCTTTAGGCCAGGGGTGTCAAACTCAAACTCACACAGGGCCAAAATGAAACTCTGGGACGGAGTCGAGGGCCAAACTTAATATTGTTTGAAAAAGTGACGGCAAATTTGCACATTTTCTTTATCAACATATATGCAATTTAGAACCTTTTAATTTGGAAACAAACATATTTCTGCATTAACACTGAATGTGGAATAACCAAATTACACACGAGCAATAATATTTTAAATAAAACGCATCAGTGGTATTCATTACTTGTGGTATAATCAGCATTTTTTAAATCTATTCAGGATTTATGTTTTCTTGTTGTTTATTCGTTTTCTTATTTTTGATTCTCCTTTTTTTTCTCCTGTAATAAGTGTCATCGCTGCTGTGATGTCTAGCTTTCCCCACTGAGGAACAATAAAGGGATTTTCTATTCTATTCATCTATCTGCAGCCTTTCCACTTCCTGTTTACTGTGGGTTAAATCTTTTCTCACGGGCCAACAACAAAATAAAAATATAATTTTATCTTAAATGAAAATGCAACATCTCACCTGTTAACTTTCATGTTTTGGAGCAGAAAAAGAGCATAAAACCAAAATGTTTAAAGCTCAGTTTGCTCCACTGATTTACCGTGATGCTCACCTGTTCCAGCCAGATACCTGCATCATGGGGTTGAGCTCTGAGCTGAGGAGGAGACTCTTGTTGTTTTGTTCATCTTCATCATAATAATAATGACAACATTAGATGACAACAGGTGCTCCCATAGGTTTGTGCTGCTGAACATATATGAGCAGCTTGACCACGTTGTTGTGTGTCGGGGAGGAAAAATAAAAACTACAGCAGCCACAGAGTCATGCTGATTCGAGCGTGTTGCTGTCCGCTGGAGTTATATCAGCTCTGTCTGGAAGTTAGTTGGGAAACTTTCTCTTTCAGTCGTGAACACATTGCTGAGCGGTGAAAATCAGCGTTTCTGGGCTTCAAAGTTGGAAAATAGCTGAGTGAACTCGTCACTGAGTGAGAGGAGTGTTTAGTTTGTCCGAGACAGCGGAGCTGCAGACACCGGCAGCAGATGCTGGAAAAAACACAAAGGAGGGGGTGCTTCGGCTCCGTGCTAATGCTTCAAAGCATCATGGGAGTTGTAGTCTTCGCGGTAAAATCGGCTAGCGGGTCAGTTTTAATATATTTTTGATATTTATCTCGCGGGCCACGTAAAAATGGCCTCGTGTCTGACACATGTGCTTTAGGCTACTGCCCCCGCAACTAATAAGGGGCCAAAAATGGATAGATGAATATATTTGCATAAATGTCACTTTATGTGCTTTAGATGAGCTTGTTTTACTTTAGTCCAGTCCAAGCAGGAGACTGTTGTGATCAGATAAGTCTCCAGGATCTTTTTGCTCTCAGACATTCATTTAATCACTTCCTTCCTTCTCCTAAATGCACTATGAAAAAACTGTTGTTTGGTGTAATTGTAAAAAATTTAGATGTCTGAGTAATAACAATAAAATAAAACATAGAGTTTTGCAGCTTGACTCTGCGTTTCTTCAGTCATGTCTGTACCCTAAACACCACCAGACCTCGTATTAACGACCAGGTTGTATCAGTCACAGACAGTTGAACATGTGTGGAGGACGACGGGGTGACTCAGCAGAAAGACGCCGGCCGACTCTTCCTGGATCCCACACATGTGGAGCCTCAGTCATCTTTTTTTCTCTTTTTGAAACCACAACAGCCAGAATCTCTTCCTGCAGACAGTTTACATCTACAATGGTTGTGTCACACGTTTGACGGTCCCCAATGTGTTTTATACTGTTACAGGAACACGGAGGGAAAGATGTGTGTTAGATGCGTTTCAGGATGATCATTTTACTGCAAATCCTGCCCAATTTGATGAAAACTGTTTGTCTCTGGAGTCTGACCATCATCGCTCAGTGTCACCACCAGAGATGAAACGTCCAGGTGTCTACAGCAGAAATAAGGGTTTGACTTCAGACAGGTGAGCGGGGTGGAGTCAGATCGTCATGGAGATTAAACTCACCTGATCGGAAACCAGTTATTTACCCCATCATAAAACTGTCGCTTAAAATATTGTTTTACGACATCAAATCCTGGTAGCAGTAGCTCAGGAGATAGCGTGGGTAGTCCAGTAATCGGAAGGTTGCAGGTTCGATTCCAGCTCCAACCAGAGATTGCTGTTGTCTTTGGGGAAAACACTTAACCTGTCTTGCCTGCTGGTGGTGGTCAGAAGGACTGGTGGAGCCAGAGTTCAGCAGGCCTCGCCTCTGTCAGTGCACCCCGGGGCAGCTGTGGCCACATTTTAGCTCACGCCAACCACTGTGTGAATGTGTGTGTAAATGACTGATTGTGTTGTGAAGTGCCTTGGGGGGTTGTAGAACACTATACAAATACAGGCCATTTACCCATAATGCTTGCCTTTTAGGTCAGAATATGATGTGAAAATTAAAGGTGCAATATCACTTCAACTAAAAGTAAATTTGGATTTTTTTTAAAGTGCAAATAGACAGGAAAAGGTTGAAATTTTTATTACTGAAATAAGAAAATATTTATCGTCCAGGACCAGTTTACTTACTGAAAATGCAACAAACATCAATTATAATCCCAAAAATCATCACAAAATTATTGATATGTTTCATTATCATAAAAGTTTTAACTGTACAGAACATTTTCCATGTAGATAACAACAAAATTCATAAAAGTCCTAAATTAAGTTAACGTGTCTTGAATTCATCAAAATCAATTGTATTTTTAAAATTTGTCATTCAAATGAAGGTTTTTTTAAAATCTGAAGAAAAAATTTCAGGTTCATAATTTGAGTCTTTTTTTTATCACTGTCAACGTGTCTTTTACAGGTGTAAAGAGAAACATTTGGGAAATGATTAGAAAAATTTAATAAATGGACTTGAAAGTGTGTGAAGAATACTAAAAACATTGTTTTTAGCACAAAACTTAGTTTTGGAATATTTGGTCTTCGTGTATAAAACACATCAGATTTGTGTTTATGGTCATGAACCATCAGTTATAAATCAGATACAACAGCATCTGAAAACACAAGTTCATTACTTGCATTTTCTTATTTACCTTTTGTATTCTCTTAGTAAACCAACTGTAGTTATTTTTACACGAATGACTTCATCTTTGTACATCTAACGCAACTGGAAAAAGAAAACTGGTTCCAATGTCAGTTTTACTCGTCCAGTTTGTTACAAACAATACCAGACAGACAGGAGCCACACACACACACACACACACACACACACACACACACACACACACAGGTAAAAAACTTGATGTCCTGACCCCAAGGCTATGAGCGGAAAGCAACACACTGCTTATTAATGGTGTGTGTGTGTGCGTGTGTGTGTGTGTGTGTGTGTGTGTGTGTGTGTGTGTGTGTGTGTGTGTGTGTGTGTGTTGGAGAGGCAGAGATCAAAGTGTAAAAGCTCTCCTGCCCCCATCAGCCACCTCCTCCCGTCGCACTCTCTGCTTCTCCGTCCGTCTCGGTCTCTTCACCACCTGCCTATTAGAGGGTGGCAGGGTTAATAACAGGTTCATGTGTGTGTGCGTGCATGTGTGTGTGTGTTTGTGTGTGTGTGTAAACAGATGATAGCATTTCCAGGGAAAAGTGTGTCTTTTGTTTTCTCAGACCGCTCTGACCCGACACCCTTATATGAGTGTGTGTTTTGTCTTTTTAGATTTCTATGAACATGCTTTGCAATCATTCACATTTGAACGGCTGCATGTCAGTTTCCAGCCTTTGGATACCCTCATATCCTTTATTTAGTGTCCTTTTGGTGTGTGGCTGCTGTTTAGTCTGGCACCACATGACAAAGATGTAAATATTAGAAAAAACCTTTTAAGAGTTCATCCTAACGGTGAACCAAAGGTGCACACCAAAGGAACTGAGCTAAGTGATTGGTTCTTTTACAAGGAGATGTTCGGTAAAAGTCACAACATGCTGGGAAAACAGCTGTAACTGACCGGTGAAGCCAGGTGGAAGCAAACAAAGAAGAGGACACGAATTCTGAGTCCTTTGGAAGTTTTATTTATGAAAATGTCCTAAATATTTGGATGAAAAATCCAACAATATTCATCACATTGGAATTATATTCTAACTCGAAACACTTGCAGAACGTGTTCATGTTAATTATCATTAAAGGTGTTGAACACTCATTCAGTGAATACATTTGCAGTGGTCTCTAGTAGAAATGAATGCCTTGTAAGTCGTACTCTGGGGGAGAAAGCCCAGAAGCACTCGTTTCAGCCTTTCAGCATGGAGAATTCAGCTGGAGGAGAAAGTAGCTTCAGATGACAGGATTTGCAGTCTTCTTTCCTGATATTTTGACATCTGTCCTCTGATTGGCTAACAGCAACATGATACAACACTGGCGTTCTTTGCTATGCAACATTGGTGTTTTATCTCCACAAATAACTCAAGTCTGAAGAAGTTCTGCAATGTGGTGGAGCTGCTAATGCTAATGGTTAGCTTCTACTAGCCGAGATGTTCTCTGCCGTTTCCTGGACTCTAAAACCAACAGCAGCCTTCCCTTGAATGCCAAGTGACAGTGTGACGTAGATCTGTCGGGATTTTCTAAGTGACCGATATGTGTAGGACACTTTTTTCATGTTCAGCCTGCATGAAAAACACAGAGTGATCAATTATAATGAGAAAAAATATTTAAAAATGGGTTTTCAGTGTTTTACATCTTTATTTTAAACAAGGACAGAAAGGGAAACATCCCGTGAAATAATCAGATGAGGAGGATGAAGTGAAAATGATAGTGGGAGACGTTTCATCTGTTTTTATGCCCGGATGTTGCAACAGACCTGAAGATAAAAGGGCATCACAATAGACAGCAGACTTTCAGTCTGCCATTCGAGTGAGTGTGTGTGTGTGTGTGTGTGTGTGTGTGTGGGGGGGGGGGGGGGGGGGGGGGGGGGGCTGTGTCCTTTGAATCATTACAAACTTCAAAGGCTATTGCTCTCATTAAAAAGAAAAAAATGGACATGCAGCCCTCCAACTTCTGAAACACAAGTGACAGAGGGAACCGCAGAGAGAGAGAGAGAGAGAGAGAGAGAGAGTGAGAGAGAGTGTGTGTGTGTGTGTGTGTGTGTGTGTGTGTGTGTGTGTGTCACACTGCCAGGAAAAGAGAAACATGGAGGAACTCGTGTGGTTCATGGGATGTTCATTGGGTAAATCCAAGGAAACTTGACTCTTTTCTCATAGAACCGTCGTTGATCAGCTGTTACAGGGTCTTCTTAAAATACCTTCTCAGCAAAAGTTTTATTTTTATCTGTTAAAAAATTCACCTGAGCAGTGAAAGTGGATTTTTTTTATTCAAAGCCAAAGAATATTTATTAGAAATACATTTTATTAAAGCTAAAAAATGCAAATTCTTTTGTCGTCTGAAGGTCCCATAAAAGGGTTTTTCAACAGCCATCAAAAAAAAGGTCAACCAACGTTTTCTAGTTTCCTAGAACAAGATCTGGGTCTCCTGTCATTTTTGCTGGAGAAAGTTTTATTACTTTACTACGTACATAATCATAAAACATGTCTTTTTTAACGGTGTTCACATATCTGCTTTTTAGCTACATTTAGTGGAGGCTTGTGTTGGATTTGGGGGCAAATTTAACATTTGACTCGATACGGTACAAATTGCCAGTACCTTGATACTGGTATTTAACTGTACCATTTTTGATACTTTTGAGTGTTTAAAGATTAACTAAATTTCTTTTTTAATTAATATTTTTTCTCAATTTACAACCAAATTTGATAAATATAACAAAAAATAGCATACAACTGTTTGTATTTTATCATCACAGTGTTACAAAACTCTTCAATATAAAAACCTTTAACCACAACGGTTTCTAAATGATGCAAAAACAAACCCAGCTCCATGTACTCCTATTCCTCTTCTACGCCCTCTGAAATAACAATGAGAAGACCATGTGTTATAAACTACAAATGAGGCTTAAATAAACTTTGATACCATACAACTGTTTGTATTTTAATATTATGGAGTTTCAAACTAAACCCAGGTCCATATACTCCTATTCCTCTCCTCCCCCCTGTGGACAAACTGTGTGATGAGTGAGTCCTTGTATTATTATGAACTGTAAATTAAATGGAAGCAAACATTTTTGCTGTGAACTACATTTTCTGTGTGTCTTCATTTCTTTTGCTGCTTTTTTCAAGCAGTTGATTTTTCCTATTCAGAAGTCGGAATTTCCAACTTCTGAGGAGAAAGCAAACGTACCGTTAGTTAATGTTAATGGAAGCAAAAATATCGAGCTAACGTTATTTACCAGCTGGAGCAGATTAAGACGATGATGGCTCACTTAGATCGTTGTTGATGTTGTCATCATCCAGGAACCAATGGCGTTTAGGGAAGTGGACCCAAACTCTAAAGGCTTACGCTCTACCATGCAGCTTGCTTGTTTACAAGCAGCGACTGACAACATTGCGCTCTTGCACATGCGCTGCTGTCTATTTTGGAAAATCGCTGTTTCGCAAATTCTCGCTAATGTAGGACAAGTACCGAAACAAGCCATTGTTATATGTCATGTTAATTGGTAGATACCACAGAATTTGGTCGGTGCCTTAAGTACAGAATTCGGTACCCATCCCTAGCGACAATGGAAAAGAAGTTAAGTGCCCTGTCAGGGACTTGCACAAACCAGCCAGAGAAGCACTGCTCATGAGGCTCAAAACTCCATTTTAGTTTGGAGCTGCTTCAAAGTTGAAGGAACTTTAACCTAATCACAGCACAAGACACTCTATCCAGAAAAACAAAAGATATTTCAGACACACCAGGTTCAACTTAAATAGTGGCTGATCAGACCACTCCACATACAAGAGGGGAACAATTAACATGCAATCAACACACACATCCTCACACACACACTAACCACTCTAATCAATTCAGGTAACTCAAATAACTAAATCATAATTACAAACTTTCTATCCATAACAGAAAACATCTACATTAAATTAAACACAAGCATAAACACAAATCTCCCCTCCCTTGGGAGTTGGTAGATCCCAGGAGTGCCGATTAGGCTTCCTGAGGAGATGAGCTGCAGGTGTGAGACTCCATGGGAAACTCCAAGTCACTGGTAACTCAAATAGAAGTACAAAATTAACACATGCATTCATAAACAGAAGACTGATTGTGTGCACATCACCCAGTCATCCTGGACAGAACACAGAAAACACTACCAGCAGACCATGTCCATGAGGTGACAGACACTGCTGTCACATGCCCGCTGGCAACCTCCCCTCTGTCAGTGCACCGCCAGGCTGCTGTGGCAACAATGTCGCTCACTACCGCCAGCGTGTAAATGTTGCTGCTGTTTTGAAAAGCATCTTGGGGGTTCTAAGACTCTAGAAGATGCTGAAGAAATACAGACCATTTACCAGGAAATCTAATTAAAGGCAACAACAAAATCAATAAAGACAAATAAGTTGATGAAATGTCATCATTTTTTTTGCTTTGTGAAGCGTTAGCTAACCGCTTCGTACCAAATAAGCCAACGATGATATTTTATGTTGCCTGTTTTGGCTAGATAACCTTTAATGAGCTAATTGTGTGCAGCTTGTTGATTGTGAGCAGGAGGGTTTAGACAAGCTTGACGAGCTGTAGACGGGTTTATTTCAGTTTGTTTGATTCTACGTTTTAAAAATATCCCCCACAGTTTGAAATAGGTTATAAACTTTTTACATTATTAGTTTTATTTGGGATTTTTTTTGTACAATACGTTGCTGGTTGCTGTATCAACATGAACATGCATCAGAAATGGAAGCACACATGGAGAGACCAATAATAAAGAAAATGTGATTTTGAAGACAAGTAATTATTTAATATTTTTCAGTTAATAACGCTGACTGCAACAAACTGCTGAAGCATGAGACAAACAGGATTACGAACGTAAGAAGATATGTTGTTCTATTTTGTGGACTCAAGTAATAAGAATATAATTAATATATTTCAAGAACAGTAGTCGAACACAATAACTTTTAAAAATTAGATGTTTTCCATAAAACTGCTCATTTCCACTTGCTTTATAATATTAGCATTTGCAATTTTGTTATTAAGTAAGGAATGACAAGAAATAAGAATTAACAATAACATAACTATCAATAAATAAATGACAAAGAGTAACTAAAACAAAAATCTTATGTAACCATTAAAGGTTAAACTGTGTTGTGTGTCCATCTTCATGTTTTCATAGTGGCTGAGCTGAGAGCTGACCAGGAACAACGGTGGTGGCAAAACCCAGTTGGGTCTGTGATGGAGTGATGCACGCCTGGAGTGATTGCCATCTCATCCACAGTAAGCACACACTCTCTTTCCATCTCTGTCAGATTTTTAACCTTCAAACTGAGCATGTCAGAAACCTCTCCTAACACACCTGGTTCCAGCTTAATGGGCTGCATTTGTCTGTGCAGGGTTCTAACATCAGGCAGAGGGATACTCGTGTCCTGAAGAAACCTGCAGCCTGTTGAACCCACTGAAAAACAGAGCTGTACGGCCATTTTGATTGTCTGTTTACTCCATTTAATGCCTCTTGTGTTTTTCATGCCTTTTTGACTTTCTGTTTCCTCCCTTAGGTTTTCCAGCTGGGTTCCCTGGTTGCATAGCCTGTTCCTTTCTCCTCCTGGCCCTGACGCTGGCTCCTCATGGCTTCCTGGGATGTCCCTCTCTCCTGATACCATCTCATGTCCCCTCTCACTTTCCCTCTTCTCATTTGCCTCACTGCTGCTGCTGCTTTCCTCATTCTCTGAAATTATAATGGCACTCTTAGAATAAAGAATCATTTTTAAATGAAATACATGCAAATGTCTAATATTTCTAAAGATTCATACCACAGTTTACTCGAGTACAATATATGTGGTCACTGGCCAGTAGATCAACATGCAGTGGTGCTGCTGTACTTCTCACTGTGGGATCCTTCCTCCTCCTTGGTTCAGGGGGATGAACAAACTGGGTTGGAACAGCATCACCTTGCTTAGTCTTAGTAAACTGTCCCTCCTCAAAATGTGCCTGTAGAGTGGTGTATTAGTTTATTTCCTGCCACATTTAACAGTTTAATTGCAGCCTTGTGCAGTTGAGAGCAGAACATGTAGAGCCTTGATAGAAAACGTTTGAGAGTGCACATTAAACTCACTGCACACAACTTTTTGTTATTGTGATCTCTGGTCATGGTGAGGTTGCTCCTGCGCCAACCATTTTCTTCTCTCTGCATCTTTGGGGAAGCCATAATTCTGATTCCTCTCTCAGACCGATTGCTGCATCCATATGCAGCGCAGCCAACCATGGTAAGATGATCAACCTAAAAATGTATTATTAAAATACTATTTTGTACATATAGAAATATTGAACTAAACCAAAAATATAGAGATGTATAATTACATTTTAAATTTTTATCCAACCCTAAAATTTGCCATTGCAAATTTTAACCCACTGACAAATTTGATTTTAATAATAATCAAAATAAAGTTATTCAAAAGAGTTTCATTAGGTCTTGAGTACATTGCCCATAATTAATGATTCAGCTTATTTACACATATGTAATGACTAAACATAATGTTGGTAAAAATTTGATATTCATTTTTTCACAATTAGCACACTTTTTTATCCACTGTGTTTGACCATACAGTTTTATTGAATTTTCTTTTTAATTAGTTGCTATTAGTCAGGCTATAGCAGCCAGATAAACTGGGTTATAGATTCATGCACTGTCTTCACATAAAAATATAAAATACTGATTTTAAAATGTATTCTACTGAACATAATAGATCATCATTCAAAGCATAAACAGCTACATATTTTCTTCAAGCTAAGCTGGAGCAGAATTCTAGCTTTCAATAAACCACTTTAAAATGGATTTTACAACTCCAGTTTCGGGCTTCTTGTAGGACTTACAGTTACTAAATATACTGATAATAGAGCAGTGTGTTGCATTACTACATCAAATTTATTTCTATAATATATTATAGTAATGTATGTGGTCTAAATGTAACAGTTACTGGTGTGTGTCTTCCTACAAATTCTCGGAAATACATACGGTAAATAGGCTACTTTGGGAAGGAATTAGGACATAATTTAGAATATAATATATAATATTATTCAATAATTACCAAAAATCGCCAGGGGAAATGTGACAATATTCAATTTTTGTGATTTGTCCCACCTACGCCGTTCAAACTCACTTACAGCACTGGGATGTTAGGAACTATTGAGAACTCCATGAACCACGTGGCCGTGAGTCTGCAAGTTCAAAGCGTGTCGCAACTCTCTCTTTCTATTGCTCTGGCGCTAGCGGGCAGTACATACATACACTTCACTGTAGTTTCACACCATGTCGCCATGACTGTCGCTAGTTTAAAAAAATAAAACATTACGGTAAATGTTACCTGTGGAGCTAAAAGTATGCAACCTCGGTGTGACTCTTCAGGCTTTGAAGAAGAAGAAGAAGAAGAAGAAGAAGAAGAAGAAAATATCATTTCTATGGCGCCTCTCAAGATAAAAATCATGAGGTGCTTCACAAAACCAAAAAATATAAAAAATAATAAAGGTGGAATAGGTGGGGAGAGCAGAATAAAGAGAAAGCGGTGAAGAAGGTCATACAAAAGCCACTTTGAACAAGTGAGTTTTCAGCTGCTTTTTAAAGGAGACCACTGAGTCCACTGATCTCAGACTCAGGGGGAGAGAGTTCCAGAGTCTGGGGGCCACAGCAGCAAATGATCTGTCACCTTTGGTCTTTAGCCTGGTGCGCTGCACAACCAGTAGGCTTTGATCATTGGACCTCAGGGACCTGCTGGGGGTGCAGGGACTAAGAAGATCACCAATGTAAGATGGTGCTTGTCCATGTAAGGCCCTATAGACCAGAACCAGGATCTTGAAATGAACCCTGAAGTTGACTGGCAGCCAATGAAGCTGGAGGAGAAGCGGGGTGATGTGGATGTGTTTGGAGGACTTGGTCAGAAGCTGAGCACAGGCATTCTGAACCACCTGTAGACGGTTCAGGGAGGTTCTGCTCAGACACGTGAAAAGAGAGTTGCAGCAGTCTAAGCGTGAGGAGATGAAGGTGTGGAGAACAGTCTCGAGTTCAGAGCGGGACAGAACGGGGCTCAGCTTTGCAATGTTCCTGAGATGGAAGAAGGAAGAGCGGACAAGAGAACTGACATGAGAATCCAGGGTGAGAGCTGGGTCAAAGGTCACACCAAGATTCCTGGAAAGTTCTCACAGTCTACGAAAACCTGATTGGAAGCTATCATAGATGTTATGTTCATCAAGAGCAGCTGTAAGCTGTTTCGCCACAACCTTTTTCAAGATCTTGGAGATGAACGGAAGTTTAGAGATGGGTCTGAAGCTGCTATGGAGAGCGGCGTCGAGACTCGGTTTTTTAAGAAGCAGGTGGATTACAGCGTTCTTAAAGTAAGCAGGAGCCTGACCAGAGACCAGAGAAGCATTAATTATAGAGAGCACACTGGGACAGATGGACTGAAAAGCACTTTTAAACAAAGATGAGGGTAAGATGTCGAGGGGGCATGCAGAGGTCTTCATAGAGTTACCGTAATTTCCGGACTATAGAGCGCACCTCATTATAAGCCACAACAACAACAACAAAAAAAAGGTTTTCTACACACACACGCCGCAGTCAAATACAAGCCGCGGCACAGCAGCCACATGCAGGTCTCCAGCGCACAGCGCATGTATGGCCATAACATAACATAATTAGGCAGAAAGACGCTACACGGACGTTTTTCTTTGTTGTTTTAATTCAACAAAACGAATTTTAAACACGGGTGAACGTGCCTGCATGTTTAGAAAAGAAAACAGCACTGATAGCATTCATATTTCTGGATAGTTATAAAATAAAAACAGGACTGACACATTATTACCGGTAATTTGCGTGCATGTTTAGAAGAAAAGAACAGCGCTGACACAGCATTAATAAGCCCCGGATGATTAGAAAATGAAAACTGCACACAAAACATGCCTGGTTAGTAAATAAAACACACTTACCAGCCTACCAGAAAAAAGTAATTCGCTCTCATCTTCCTCTAGCGCACTAAAGCAATTAAAGTCCTCTTCTTCAGTGTCAGAGTCGAACAGCCTCAGAAGAGCTTCGTCACATACCTTTTCTGTGGCGATGTCAGTGTCACTGTCTGTGTTGCTGTCATCATACCGGGTGAAGCTGGCTTGAATGAGTTCTTCCTGCTGCCGTCTCCAGCGCCGAACCATGGATTCATTCATGCCAAGCTTACGTGCGGCAGCACTGTTTCCCTCCTTTACTGCCAGATCGATGGCCTTCAACTTAAATGTGGCAACATATGAACTCATGCATGTAGTTACCATAATGAGAGGGTATGGATTTGAAACAAAGTCTTCGTCGTGCCGGCTGCTTGCATGTGCTAAATTAAAATGAGCACTTTCTTCGATTTCCACTTTTGACTTCCACCTGTTTCACTTTCTGCTAAAGCGCCCCCTGGCAGTTGAAGGAAAATCTTCAGTAAAGCCACACCTCATTATAAGCCACATGGTTCAAAGCATGGGGAAAAAAGTAGCAGCTTATAGTCCAGAAAATACGGTAACTAGTTTGGTTAACTCAGGCAAAGAAACAGGAGCAAAGCAATCCAGGATGACGGGCCTGGTTGGAGTCGAGAGAGGCAGCGATAAGGCTGAAGGAGAGATGCTAGATCTAACCTTATTGACTTTGTCCACAAAGAAAGACAGAAAGTTCTCACAGTCTGCAACAGAGTGGATGGAGGCTGTAGGAGAGGCAGGAGAGACGATGTCCCTGATGGTGTTAAACGGCACCTTGGGGTTCCCTTTGCTCTGGGACACCAGGTTGGAAAAATAGGCACCCCTATCGTCTGACTGCAGAGTTAAAGGATGTCAGAAGATCCTTTAGGTGCAGCAGATGGACGTGGAGATGGGTTTTCTTCCACAAGCGCTCAATTTTTCTGCATTGGCGCTTTAGGCTGCGAAGGCTGTCATTAAACCAGGGAGTAGGGTTCACTGCAGGAACTGATCTGGTTCTGACAGGACAGATGTTGTCCTGAATGGAGAGGCAGTGCTCATTAAACTGAGAAGTTAAGGAATCTGGGTCGTTATCAGAAGAACAGGGTGGATCAAAAGCAGCAGAAAAACTGCTATCTGTGCTCTCATTAAGAAAACGAGAACTAACCATACGGCGACCAGGAGGTGGGGACGCAGAAACTGGCAAGTTAAAGAAAATGCAATGGTGATCAGAAATATAAACATCCTCAGGACAAACACTGTCAGCATTTAGACTCAGGATAAAAACAAGGTCCAGAGTGTGCCCCCTGGTGTGTGTGTGGGGCCAGAAACATGCTGGGTAACGCTGAAGGAGTCCATAAGGCTGGAGAAATTCATGGCAAAGTGATCAGAGGGATCATCAACGTGGATGTTAAAGTCACCAACAATCACCAGTCTGGACAGCTTCACAGTGGAGGATAGAAAGTCACTAAACTCCTGAAGGAAAGAACTGTTTGGACCAGGTGGACGATAAACCACAGCACAGTAGAACGGGTCCTTACGCCCGACTTTAATCAGCTGCAGTTCAAAGGAAGCAAAGTGACCAGAGGTTGTAGAGCTACATGGAAGATGGTCTCTGAAAACAACAGCTAAGCCTCCCCCACGACCAGAACCCCGGGGCTGGCTAAGAAAAGAATAACCACTCAGACAGAGTTCAGTCAGACCAGAATAATCAGATGTTTGCTGCCAAACTTCAGTCAGAAACAGAAAATCCAGGTTTTTAGAGAGAGTTAGATTGTGAAGCAGGAAGGTCTTATTGTTAACAGAGCGGGTGTTTAATAGAGCCATGCTGAGTGAGGTGGAGGAATCAGAAACTACAGAAACAGCTGGAGTTAGTGGATGTAAATTAGCAGGGTTAGATCCACGGTGTTTATAAAAACCACTTATGGAGGGAACAGGAGGAGAAGCCACTGAAGAATGAGGATAAACCCACCTTAAAAAACTTGGACGGAGAAACCGCGCTGCAACGCGGCCTGGCGGGAATGCGGAACTGGCACTCAAGTCGCCAAACAAAGGACAAGAAGCTAGAAGATCATGCCGATGTTTACCAGATAAACCACGCTTTAAGAAAAGTCTTATTCTCACCTGGATTCCTGCTCGTTTACCTCTTTTCCTCCAACGTTTTCCTGGGACCGGATAAACATCACTGGAGGCGTCTTGGTAGGAATCATTTGGCTCCGGGCCAGCACGCCACTCGGGTAAACAAACGAGGAGGTACGTCCTCAGTGCATCTTGGGCGATTGTGAATGAATGAAACGATAAAAGAGTCTGGCGATCATAGGAGATGGTAGCAGGGGCACTACTGAGGAGGATCGCAAACAGGAGCAAGGTGGAAACGAGGAGGTTAGTGGAGAAAAGTTTGAAAAAGTGGCCGGTGACCGCGGCTAAGCCAAGCACAGGCGCCATCTTGCTACCGACAGGTCTGTCACACCTGCTTTGATGGTCCTTCAGTTAATTCCATTGAGAGAATGCAATGCTGATTGTAGTTTTCTGGCGCTGTAGTTTCTGGATCTGCTCGGGGTCCTGCGCCTTTCCATGACATAACACTACGGCAACACCACTTGGACAAAATACATTGTGTCTCTTTTTTGACTCTGTTCTTAGTGTTTCTTACTGCTTAAATGCTTTTAAAAGTGGCTACCTGATCTCCGTAAGTTGTACAATCAGCCAATCACCTAGTGTGACGTCATCGACAGGCACAGGACCGTGAGCCGGCCAGAAGGAAATATATGGAACTAGGATTGGGAAAATATTACATGTAACTTTTACCAAGTTTTGTAACTTGTAACATGTTTTATAACACAACTTTTATTTTGTAACATGAAACATGAAAAGCCAATCATGAGTCTTGAACTTTTGTCAAATCATGGCAAGAGGGCAGAGGTCTGCTTTACTGTTCGCAACCAAATGTGCTAACATTCTCACTCTTTATCAGAAGGTGGCAGTAATTTTTAGAAAATATAAACTGATATAAATAAAGAACTTACATTTGGATTTTGAGCAGGATTTCAAATCTGTGACACATGATTGGCTGATGAGACAAAGCCTGTCATTGGTTCTTTGGGAAGAAAGCTAGAATTGGGACAAAATGTTTTGTGCACGTAGATTCAAGTTTTGTAACAGTAGACTGAGATGTGTGTTTTGAGAGTTGGGATTTGAAACCTTTACATGGATTTTTTTCTGTAAGTTACAAAATTAAAGTTTGATGTTTCGTACTGAAAGTTACATGTTACAAAATGAAAGATACAGTTACAAAACTTGGTACAAGTTACATGTAACATTGTCCCAATCCTAGCTCCATAGAAACGTGTCATCCAATTTGGTGTCCCCCAAAGATGCTAGACCTGCTTCCTTTGTACTTTAGACCTGATTTTTATGGTTAGTTGGTACAAAGCTGCCAATATTTTTATCGACTGGACATAATTCATTTTCAACATTTTAATAGATAATTCCAGAGATTACGGGTAAATATACACTCTCTTTAAAAACATCACATTAATGACAATCTTGAAATAAAAAAAGGGTGTCTCTGTATCACCAGCCTCGAGTGGAGGGACACAATTCTTTCCAATAATGAATGGTTCACGGCCCACAGTTTGGGCACCAATGGGCTAAAGAATTTTTGTCCTGACATAAAAAGAGAGAAGTCCAAATTGACACCATTAGTTGAGGAATTTTAAAAAGCCACAAACCCAATTTGTCTAGAAGTTATCCTGTTGGTCATTTAACTGAACATTTCTCTGACTATCACCACCCCACAGTGTGTTCGATCATTACTTCTGAGTGCGTCGGGACAATTTTCTGTCACGTCCCAGTCTGTGCTGTAATGTGTTTCTGTGGTTCAAGATGACAGAAACAGTCATGACTTCCTCTTCATCACTAATTGCTCTCATCTGTTGATCTTCTTGATCTTCTGCATGACTGTCTCATATATAGCAGACCTCGGCAGCCCCCTGGGATGCTTACAATGCACAACTGGGCGTGCATGTGTGTTTGTTTGAGCCTGTTTGTAAAGGCCTGATATTTTTGGGGGGGTGGAGGGGTACTTAGTGGTTTTAGTTTGTTAGGTTCTAGAAAAACAACTTTTCTCTGTGACATTCTGTGGAGTACAGGAGCTGATAAGACTTCTAAATAACTTTCATTGTTTAGGACACCAGTGGACTTGGAGGGCGTTGTTTGCAGTCTGAGCTGATGGTAAAACTGTATGAGTGAGTAAGAGACAAGCTGGTTCCAGGGAATATGGTGGAAATCAGATCAGTCATCTGTTTAAGTCATTTCAGATTTTACTGGAAATTTATGGGAAGTAACAGGGAAAAATCTGTGATAGCAGCTACATTTGAACTGGACATCTGCATTGAGCATGATTACACCACACATATTTTGTGCACAAGTGTTGTCTGATGAAACAAACAAGATTTAGCTGATTTCCAGGCAGCCCTACCTCCATGTTCACACCAGGGGGAAGGCTGGTCCTAATTCGTTTGCGTATGATGAAGGCAAAGTGGAGCCAACGAAACGAGTCAGGTGAAAAAAGTGTTAAAAGCACCAGCAACACGAGTCATTTAGTGAGTTTTATGGATAACTGCAACTGCACAGTTGTTATTAGCAGCTTTACAAGATTATAAGGAGAATTTCATGCAAAATAAACATTTTTATTGTTTAAAATTTCACCGTCACAAGATCGGGCGGGTTTCACGGACGAACAACTGAGCCTGGATCAGAAGAAAAAAAGGGAATGTCTGAAAAAAACTCAATCACATGCCACAAACTAGGACTGCTATTAATCACAATGATTAAAATCTGCTTTTTGATCAAACAATTTCCTTATGAAAAAAACTTTAAAAAATTATTTCATTAGTCAAATATGTGATTATTTACCACAAAGCAGAATCTTGCATTTTGACGTATACGTCAGCAACAGCATCACAAAAATGTAATAGACTTTTTAATGTATTTTAAAAAATTAAATACATATTCTGCATGCATATCATGTTTATCATGTTCAGGCTTTTTGTCAGATATTCCAATTCCAATTCCAATTTTATTTATAAAGGGCATTCAACAAGGCATTACAACCAAACAAGGCGCTGTATACTAAAATGTTAGTTAATTAAACCGGCGTTATACAGTCATGTAGAACAGAGATAAAAGATAAAAAGGAAAAACAGCAAAAGTCCTAAAACTAACAGTTAAAAATCAATAAAACACAGGGTGAATAGAAAAACATTTTAAAAAGAACCTGAATAATACGGAAGTTGATATTGTGAGTTCCATTTTTAAACAATGTAGTTGTAAGTGAGGTTCATATTTATGTGGTATACGCTAGGTTGAAGTAGTGAGTTTTCATGCGTGATTTAAAAATGCTAGCTGTTGGTGCTTGCCTCACTAGTAGTGGTAATGTGTTCCACAGCTTGGGTGCACAGACAGAGAAAGCCCTTTCTCCACGGCTTTTTAAACGTGCATTCGGAACAGCTAGGAGGAGCTTATCTTCAGACCTGAGAGCACGCGGCGGGTTGTAGTAATGGACAAGATATGAGACTGAACTAGAACTACTGTTAACAAGTGTCATTTTAGACACGAATGTTTTACACATATGTCTGATTTAAATGCTTTTAATTCAACTTTTGATATTATCAGCTTAAATAAATGTGCTTAAACAGGAAATAGAATCAGTTTGGTATAAAGTCTGTACAATAACACACAGGCCTGGTGTTAATCGCACGTAGACCCAGACTCATTTCTAAAAGTTTCCAAAAACATTAAAAGCATAAAAAGTAGCAAACAGACAAGCTGTCTGACATCGCTCAGCTGATTTAGCAGCTTGTGTTTCTCCTCCTCAGATACTCACTGAGTCGGTGCTGCTGTGGTAAACCAAAGAAACCCTGCAGAGCGAAAAACTAACCACCCTTTTTTACTCTTCGCCAGCTTGAGCTTCTCTCATACTTTGGACTATTTTAATCGTTAAAAACTTTAATAAAATGGTCTATTTGAGACTGAATGACACAAAGACTTAATTTATCCACAGACATCAGATACATAGATGCCCCGAGGATTGGTGATGCCTATGGGAGCTGCTGTAGTAGCCAGCCGCCATCTTGGATGAGTCTCCATTCACCCCCAGTGCATTTATTTCTACTGAGGAAGATGTTTACCCAACAAAAAATACATTTTATTATGCTCTTTCACAAAATCAGAGTGAGGAACCCATCCAACCTGGCGACGACGCTATTACGCTCTCCAGCGCCCAGTGGGATGTCTACATATTTACTTTTATCCAACGTGATCAACTCAAATCAGTAACTCTACAAACATATGCAATGCATAGCAGGGTGGAGGAGAATAGCTGTTATTTTAGTTAAATAACGACATGTGATGTCATCATGGATGGCTTTCCTACATTTCTGCTAAAGGAAGTAAGTCTTTAGACATCAGAGACCTCAGTGGGCGATGATGGGGAGATGCTGGTTTGTCGTATTTGAGAAACCAAAACTGAACGGATCAAATGAAGACAACTCAACCAAAACATGAGCCTTAGTTAAGGCTTTCAGGTGCGCAGCGGCTCTTAGACACCTGAAACTCCCCCATGGGGGATCCTACCCAGGTGTTGATTTACATGGACTCTGAAATTGTGTGTTTTGACTATTTGAAACTTTTGATTGCTCGACTCTTTTTTTTTTTGTAGGCGTTATCTTGGACAAACCGAACCTGAAAAAATTAAGCCTAACATGAATGTCGTTAATTCTGATCCAAGATGAAACATCCCAAACTACAGAAATGGATCCCTGCTAACAACTTAACTCATTCCATTCCCAAACCTCACCAAGAGCTTTAAATCAGCCTCGCCTCAGTGTGTCGTACAGTTTAGGGGGTGGATGACGGCTCAGGAAATCCCATAAAAGTGTGTGTCAGACTCTTCATCACTGTGTCTCGAGCAGCAGATCCTATGGTATACACATTTCCATACACACAAATGAACACATCCACCCCACGCTGTGTGGCAGCTCTTACTCAACTCCATAAATCCGCCGTCCATTCATTCTTGGCGGCAGAAGCAGCATTGAGGAAGCCTGATGTGATGACATGATGTGTGACATCACACACACAACATACACTTTAAATTAGTAGTCTGGCAATGTGACAACCGACCAGGGTCTGTGTGGGCGTGAAAGCATATGGATGTCTACACACCTGCAGGGGGTTATAAATGATGTCTGTAATTAAGTACACACACATTCACACACTCTCGCGCTGTACGGTTTAACTCCCTGACAACAAGGTGAGCGTACGTGGGCACACAGTGACAGAGCAGCCCGAGGCCTGTCTGGACAGCTTAGCGGTCTCATTAGCAGCGAGTGAATGCCAACAGATAATTAACCAGGAGAGATGAAGAGTGAGAGGGAGGGTGAGTGTCAGCCATAAAACACAGGAGAAAGAGAGAGAGAGAGAGAGAGAGAGAGAGAGAGAGAGAGAGAGAGAGAGAGAGAGAGAGAGAGAGAGAGAGAGAGAGAGAAAGAGAAAAGGGTACGCTTCTTGTAAAAGGAATAAGAAGTGACTCATTCTGGTTCTAAAATATGGCGACTATTAAAATATGATGTATTTTAACAAGTTAAATAATATAAATAAATGAGGCACCAAACGGTTTCAAAACATCTCTAAGTGGTTTGGTTATAACCTTTGAAGAAATATTACAATGTTTTCCTATATATTATAAAACTAAGAGTCCTTTGAATTGAGGTAATGAAAATTCTAAATGTTTAGTTATATTTTCTAATAGACTAATTGAAAATGTTGAGGATTAGGTGGCAGCACACTGGAAAGTTAGAATGTTCTAACCCTAACCCAACCCTCACCTATGGTCACAAGCTTTGGGTAGTCATTAAAAGAATGAGATCCAGATACAAGCAGCCAAAATGTTTTCTCTGCAGGGTTTCTGGGCTCAGCCTTAGAGAAAGGGTGAGAAGCTTAATCATCCGGGAGGAACTCAGAGTAGACCCGCTGCTCCTCCACATCAAGAGGATCCAGTTGAGGTGGTTATCCTGTTAGACTAACCTGGATACCTTCCTGGTGAGGTTTTCCAGGCACATCCAGTTAGGAGGAGACCTAAAGGAAGACCCATGACACGCTGGAGGACTTATGTCTCTTGGCTGGCCAGGGCCTTCCCCCAGAAGACCTGGCCCAAGTAGCTGGGGAGAGGGAAGTCTGGGTCTCCTGCTTAGGCTACTGTCCCAGCGACTCGACCCCGGATAAGTGGCCAAAAATGGATGGATGGACGATTTGATTGGAAATGATGAATATTTTCAAATGTTTCTTTCGCTGAAAAATAAAAACCTTTTTTGCAGCAATTTCAGTTTGGCATGTTTTTAGTGATTCTAGATGTGAATTTTCTAATATACGGTAAGATAATATGATGGAGAATCTCCAACATTATGAATTGGCTCCTGTCTCTCTGAACCAGGAAGTACGAGAGACCGCATCAGCCGGGCCGTTACAGTCAGGATTATGTCTGACAACTTATTCTATTCTAAATGACTCTGACACAGGTAGGAGGTGTTCCACAGGGTTCAGCATGGCATTGTAAACTCTTTAAGTTCCTTCCCCTCTGTCCCAACCCCAAATCCCTCTGAGCTTCATGCTGTGTGACACGATTGTGAAAGATTATCCCAGTAATGATTTAGCCTTAAAACATGATCAATGTGAACAAGCAGCCAAACCAGGAGATCGATGCAGATGTCTAACAGCTGCATCATCTTTCTTTTAATTGTTTGTGAAATGGTGAAAACTGTTTGTCTGATTTCATTTGGGAAACAAATAGATTTACAGGTGTTTGCAAACCTCTGAACAGGTGTCTGATGAGCTCCACGACACCGTGGATCAACGCTGTACAAAGTGATCATAGGACATGAGGCTTCTTTATGATAAACAGTCTTTGTTGTATGATTTGTCATTTTATTTCAGTGTAAAAAGATGTTAATAAAAAAGAAAAGCTGCAAATAGGAGACATTTAACATGCCAAGAATGATTCTAGGTAAAAGCTTGCTAATCCAATAACGTACTCCCTTAACTCCTCCTTTGATGCTGTCAGATAGCTTGTCTGCTAAAGCCAGTTTCAGTGATCGTGTCATGTGAAGCCTATGCAAAGAATGGCCCAGAAAGCCTTATAACTAATAGTCTCATCATCCAGGCTCGGCTCTTTAGGAAAACAAAACCAGATGCACATTTAAGTTTTGGCAGTGAACAAAGACTTTTGAGCCAAATTTCACAAAACAGACAGTAAAACCACCTAAAGTGTATTGATGCAGAGAAATCAACACCTGCTATTTAAGAAGTGTTTTTTTTTTTGTTTTTACCTCCCCTGACTCAGTCAAATTATGCTTTAGCCACATAAACGGTTAAAGACTATCAGATGATGGCCTGTGAACGTTCTAGATCTATGTAGAAAACGTAAAAACAAAGAAAAACAATCTCCCTTTTAGCTGATTTTTCAGATTATCCGTTTGGGTTTGATCATCACAAATAACCTCTGAGGAGCATTTAAGATGTAATCCCAGAGAATAAACAAAAATAAAAATACAGAGTTTATATGTAAAATAACAATAACCCTACTGAAATACTCCGTTTTCATTAGACAGATTTTACGTTAACTAAATATGAGATTCTAAACTCAACAGTAATGACAAACATCTGTATACAACAAATAGGAACTAGATCTGCTTATATTTGCTACTGGGGTGATATCTCATTGGTGGGACAGTTTATAGACGTGTATAATCCATATTAGGATGCCAACTCCGACATCACAGAAGCATGACTAGTAACCAAGGCAACTTCAGTAGAAAGTGACACACCACTTCCAAAGATAAGCATGTCTTCGTGTCTCCAGGTCAGTCTGATTACACGAGGAGGAGAACGCAGAAAGGCCAGATGGAAAAACATAAAATCATTCACATCCTTTGCTCCATTGGTGATGTCTGGTTATTCAGGAGTAGAGCAGGCAACAGAGATGATGTGAACATGAGATGACTCTTCATCTCTTACTTGTCAAAGAAAGAAAGTTCTTCTCATCCTTGAATCTTTAGACGTTCCAGAGGAGAAAAGCAGAGTAGCAGTGGTGTGAAAAAAGAAGACGAACAAAACAAATAAAAGGTAAAAGGTGTGTTTGAGACCTCCGTGATAATCTTTGTTCACCTCATTTAAGCTTCTTCCTCCCGTTAGTCTGTTAATTCAAAACCTCTATCACGATGCACCCTAACGTCCACAAAATGTTGTCATGGTGATGGCGAGGTGAGAGGGCGTGGTTTCAATCCGTGGGTGCAGGAACGACACAGATGTGCAGGAAGTTGTCGGGATGGCTGAGGTGCTCGCTGAGCCACTGCAGGGGAGTCTCCAGCAGAGGTTCAATACCGTGGATCAACACCTGGTAACGCTTTTTCTCACCTGTACAGAGACATGAGAGCGGATCAAAGCCCTGGAGAGTAACTCCAGATTCTTATAATATCGACTTATTTTAAAACAAGACACGACCCAGTTACGTCAACCAATACAGTCGATACAGAAATACAACCAGTGAATTTCCAGAGTTAGCAGGTTTTGCTCTCGTATTCTTAGGAATCCAATCGATTAGGAAAGTTGACTCATAAATAACTCTGGTATATAAACCAACCCAAACATTTGCATTTAGTTTTGTGGGTTTTAATGTTGGTGTTTTAGCGAGCCTTTTTACCATGACTGACGGGTTTGGTAATATTGTGACTGATGTGGATTGGACCACCCCTAGATGGTATACAAATTATTTTACATAGATCATACATTTATTATAAATAATGGTGTCCGTGTGACATTTGAGACATGAAGCTTTGAGTCTTTACTGGCCTCCCTGCACTGGCTTCCGGTCTGTTATCGTTCTCACTTAAAACTCCTGGTTTTTGTTTCAATCTCTTCCAAGGGTGGTGAAATGCTTTGATTGATTGATTGATTGATTGATTGATTGATTGATTGATTGATTGGAGGAAGAAATATATTGAGATATGTATCAAATATCGAAAATTGGCTAAAAATAACGAAATACAAGTTTTGGTCAATATCGCCCTAGTTGGTTACAACATCTTAGAGGGGAACTACAGTAATCCCTCGTTTATCGCGGTAGATGCGTTCCAGACCTGGCCGCGATAGGTGAAAATCCACGAAGTAGGGACTCCCAGCATGCCCCTCGCGGGGATTCCCTCCACGTCGCACCTACGTCACAAACCGCGGCTATAAACCGAAGTCGCCTTTCCAGCTCACCACTCAGTCATCGTTTCTTCAGATTCATGATCAGAGTTTCCAACCTACCTATCCATCCAACGAACTATCAGCTCATAGTAAGTTATCTTACTTACTTCTGGAAAGCCCGGCATTTCCGTGTCACTTCGTTGACGCTCGAACGCTCGGGGGTTTCCTAGATCAGCCGGCGTTTCACCGACGCTCTCACTTCCGCGTCTGTGAAACCAAGCTCCCTATTGAATTATCGTATGATCACATTCTCTTTTTGTGGGTAAAACTCAAGAAAAATTTTTTTTTTACTTGTTTTTTTTTTTAGTTTTATTACAAAAAGTGCATTTTATGATGAAATTGATGAAAAAAACAAGAATTTCTTGATATTTCGCATAGAAAAATACTGCGAATCAGTGAAAAATACCGCAAATCTGCGAATTCCCCCTGAAAAATGCTCCAAAGAAAAAATCCGCGAAGCAGCGAATCCGCGATGAACGAACCGCGAAGTAGCGAGGGATTACTGTAGGCAGTTTTGGCTCGCTTTTAGCACCCTTTGGTGTCTGCAGAACCAAAACATATCTCCTTGCTGTGCGTTCGTCTTTTTAACACCTTAATCAAACAGCTGAAATGTCTCCACAGCCTTCCTTAGTGTCAACAGGAGCGATTCATCACTGAATTAAAAAAATCAGCTGTGTTCATGATCTAAAACATTTAGGGAACGTGCCGGAACCAGACCGCAGCTCCAGGTATGTCAGCTCAATTATTCCAAGTGCCAACAGAGCAGCCCATCAGTGTGAAGTTGCAACTGTAATATTCTGGCCACAGGGGGCAATAGGGGCTGGGAGGCCTTACTTAATTTTAGCACATACTGGCTCAAGAAAACAATTTTATGGAAAAAGTTGCAAAGTATTCCTTTAAGATTCATACTCAAGCTCATCTACGCTGAAAAGTCTGATCTTGTCCTTTCATGTTTTAAACGTCTTCATATTATATATTAGTTGTATTGTATATATTAGTCATTGTACATACAGTATATTCATTGTATACAATAGAGGTTTTTCTAATTATTGCTCCTCTATATTATTTTATATGCACCAAGTACCACAGCAATAAACCCTTTTGATTATGATATCTGATTTTTTTGTCTTGTTTGAGGGGGTAGAGAGGGTAGAGAAAAAAAGAAAGTAGAGAAAGTGAACTTAAGTTTTTAAAAAAGTGGGGTTGAGAGTTATTAGAGCTGATAAATGAAAGTAGGTCTAAGAATGAATGTTCAGGAGGAGATACGAGAAGTTCAAAAGCAGAAGAGTTAATGAATAAAAGAGAGCAGGTGAAGACAAAATATAAAAAGACTAAGGAAAAGATACAAAGACAAAGTGTGAGAGAACAACGATGGAGGAAACAAAAAAAGTTAATGTTTAAGTTTATGTATTTAGCAGACACTTTTGTCCAAAGCGTCTTACAAGTTATAATCGGCATGTTGCCCTTGAGGCTAACAACAACAACAACAAACAATTTCCAGTCAGTCGTAGGTGGCAGTGAGGCAGCATGATGAATCATGGAGAGGAGGGCACAAGGAGTGGACAGTAGAGAGGGGGGACGGGTGCAGGGAGAGTGCTAGTTTAGAAGATGCTCTGAAGAGCAGGGTCTTCAGGAGCTTCTTGAAAGTCGAAAAGGAAGCCCCTGTTCTGGTAGTGCTTGGTAGGTCATTCCACATTTGTGGAACGATGCATGAGAAGAGTCTGGATTGTCCTGAGCATGGTGTAGGCACTGCTAGCCAACAATCCTGTGATGGCCAGAGCAGCCGGGCCGAGATGTAAGCCTTTGCAAGAGGATTCAGGTAGATGGGAGCCGTACCATCTCGGACTTTGTATGCTAGTGTTAGCAATTTGAATTTGATGTGTGCAGCTAGCAGTAACCAGTGGAGCTCAATGAACAGAGGGGTGACGTGTGCTCATTTTGGCTGATTGAAGACCAGACGCGCCGCTGCGTTCTGGACCATTTGAAGAGGTCTCACAGTACAGGCTGGAAGACCAGTTAGAAGGGCATTGCAGTAATCGAGGCGGGAGATGACAGTAGAGTGCACCAGGAGCCGGGAGGCATGTTGTGTTAGGTATGGTCTGATCTTTCATATGTTATACAGCGTAAAGCGGCATGAACAAGCAACAGAGGCAACATGATCTTTAAAGGTCAGGTGCTCATCAATCACAACACCCAGATTTCAAGCTGTCTTTGAAGGAGCCAGAGATAGGAAGTCATTTTGGATTGAGATATTGTGCTGTATGGATGGTTTTGCTGGGATGACAAGTAGTTCAGTTTTAGAGAGGTTGAGTTGGAGATGGTGGGATTTCATCCATTTTGATATGTCAGAGAGACAGTTTGATATTTGTGCAGAGACAGTGTGGTCGTCCGGTGGAAATGACAGATAGAGCTGGGTGTCGTCTGCATAGCAGTGGTAGGAGAAGCCATGTGATCAAATGATCTCACCCAGTGAGGTGGTGTATATGGCAAAGAGAAGAGGTCCTAGTACAGAGCCCTGGGGGACTCCTGTGGCAAGATGGTGCACGGCAGAGGATTGTCCAAGCCAAGATACACTGAATGATCGTCCTGTGAGGTACAATTCAAACCAGGCGTGTGCTTTCTCTGTGATGCCCATGCTAGAGAGTGTGGACAAAAGGAAGCCATGGTTGACGGTGTCAACTGCAGCCGATAAGTCGAGCAGGATAAGCACTGAGGATTTGGCAGTCGCTCTAGCTTCTTTTAAGGATTCCATCACTGTTAACAGAGCAGTTTCAGTGGAGTGGTCCTTTTTGAACCCAGATTGGTAAGGGTCAAGCAGACAGTTTTGTGAGAGGTATTCTGTGATCTGCTTGAAAGCCACCCTTTCAATTATTTTGGACAGAAAAGGGAGGAGAGAGACAGGTCAGTAGTTCTCCACATGATTTGGAGGAAGAGATTGGTTTTTTAGCAGCGGTTTAACCTGAGCGTGCTTGAGAGAGGTGGGAAATGTACCGGATGTCAGTGAAGCGTTGATCATGTGTGACTGCTGCGGCTACCGTAGGAGCAATAGCTTGGAGCAGCTTAGTCGGAATGGGGTCGAGTGGGCATGTAGTAGGGCGGCTGCACGTGAGAAGTTTGGACACACAGTTCTCAGTGAGAGGGGAAAAAGAGGAAAATGAAGCAGTAGGGCTTGAGATGGTTGGGCTAGAAGGAGTTTGTGGTAGCAAATGTTCAGGAGTGGCCAGTTGAGTAAACTGTTTGCTTATAGCTGCCACTTTGTCAGTGAAGAATGAGGCAAAGGTGTCAGCTGATAGATTGTTGGTAGGAGGTGGAGACGGAGGGTTGAGCAGAGTTTTGAATGTCGAAAATAGTTTCTGAGAGTCAGTAGAGCTGAGAATTTTGTCAGCGTAGAAAGCTTTCTAGATCAGGTGAGACACACCACATCAGACACAAAGGTAACATCACTGCTGTGGTGGATGAGAGAGAGGAGAGAAAGTGTGAATATGAGTGTGTGCTTTCAGTTATGAATGACAGTTGATTGTGTTTGAATGTTCTGGTGGCTGGATTAGAATTTTTACCTTTCATTCTGACTGTATGTGTGTGTGTGTGTGTGTGTGTGTGTGTGTGTGTGTGTGTGTGTGTGTGTGTGTGTGTGTGTCCGGATGTACTGGCTGTGGCTGATGCCGCCCATTGCTGAAAAGCCATGCCAAGAAGAAAAAATAAGCGCTGGTTAAGAGAAAAGGTTTTGTTAAAACCTCTGAAGATGTGCAATTTCCAGAAAAGATGTTTGACCATTCAGTGATATTGTTATAGTTTACAACTTTTCTTTTTGTCAAATTCTCTTCAGCAGTTTTAGCTGAGATTTCATTTAGAGAAAATGATTCTAATGTTGAACATTTACATGTTTTACACTTTGCTTTTGGTGTCAGAAACTTTCACATTTTCAGCAAGGGAGAGAAAATATAGACTTGTGAGAAACGTAGAAGGCATGAAGTTACACTCATTCAGCCCAATGCTTTTTCTCACAATTAGAATGAATTTAATTGATAAAATAATAAATGAAAACTACACTGATTTGGCATTAGAATTCATTTTAAAATAATTAGCAGGAAAACCTAATTAGTGCCATAATTAAAAAAGAAAATAATACCAATTTCAATTATTTAAATCTACTTCCAGATACTAAGCACCTTAGTGGGACACCAATTCTAAAACAAAATTTAAAAGCACCTTTCAAAAAGCTGAGAAATTAAATGAATGGAAGTCCATGGAGGGTCCTCACTATGATAGAAAGACAGACGTGTGTGTGTGTGTGTGTGTGTGTGTGTGTGTGTGTGTGTGTGTGTGTGTGTGTGTGTGTGTGTGTGTGTGTGTGTGTGTGTGTGTGTGTGTGTGTGTGCACACACACATACATACACAGGCACACATTTAAAGTGATCATCTTTTTTTATTTTAGAGTAATGATTTAATTTCTATATTTTATGAAAATGAGCACAAATTACGGTTGTTTGTTAATTGCAAGTGGCTCACTTAAAATCTTCATTGGTTTTAACAGAAATTCTAAATGTTTTACTGGTAAATACAATTTTTGTTCCAGTTAATCTCAGTTTAGGTGTCAGTTCTTTTGGATTTGCAGCAAATTCTCTAACAAAAACACATTTTCTTGATTATGTTAAAGCTTGAAATAAAATTTTTAATTTTAAATGACTGTGTACTCGTCTCTGCGTGAGAAGGGCACGCAGAACAATTAGAATTATGTTTACTGATAAAATGATAAATGAAAACATTGAATTGGCATTAGAACTTATTTAAAAATAATTAGAAGGAAAAACTAATTTGTGCCATAATTGAAAAAAAGAAAAGAAAATAATGCCAATTTTAATTCTTTAAATCTACTTCCAGACAGACACCTTAGTGAGACACCAATTCTAAAAAAAATTTAAAAGCACCTTTCAAAAATGAGAAATCAAATATTCATATGGAGAAAATGTAAAGATAAATATATATATATATATATATATATATATATATATATATACACACACACACACACACACACATTTAAAGTGATTGTCTTAAATTAGGTTGTTTTTGTTTTAGAGTAATTATTTTATTTCTATATTTTATGAAAATGAGCACAAATTACGGTTGTTTGTTAATTGCAAGTGGCTCACTTAAAATCTTCATTGGTTTTAACAGAAAGTCTAAATGTTTTACTGGTGAATACAATGTTTTTGTTCCAGTTAATCTCAGTTTATGTTTCAGTTCCTTTAGATTTGCAGAAAATTCTCAAACAAAAACACATTTTCTTGATTATGTTAAAGCTTGAAATAAAATGTTTTTATCTTAAATGATTGTAAGCTTGTCTTTGCGTGAGAAGGGCAAACCTGATTAAGCCTTCTGTCACTACCGAACTCAGACATAGACATTCACACACTCACACACACACACACGCACGCACGCACGCACGCACGCACACACACACACACAGCCACTGGGTCGATGACATTTTAGCTCCACGTAATATCAGGAGAGCAGTTGAGGGAGAGCGTTAACTGACGGTCTGAGAAGCTACTCCACCCTACACCTGCTAGCAGGCAGGCAGGCGTGCAGCAATTTACGTCAAACCATCACTACACATTTTCAGCACAAGTTTCAATCTAAAACTTACATTTTCCCATGTTTTAAAACAGTGGCAAATAAATTCAGTTTCCTGTAGTTAACTTACCACATAAAATTGTAGTTTATACAACAAAAATGGTTTTCTTTCAACAAGTATGTTAGATTTCTGCAGAAGACCTGGTGAATGCATGAGGCTGAGATTGAAACAAAGAGCTAATAGACATGTTTACTTGATTTGAAGATTAGCTTTAACTGAATGCTCATAGCAGTTCTGCAGGAGGAAACAATTACCTACTTAGAAAAAAATAAATAAATAAAAACGAAGTTTACTGCACAGCAAAAAGGTTATTGCAAACACGTAATGCAAAGTTATGCTTGAAAGTAAAACCACTTGTTAAAAGAGCCAGGAGAATCACACTGAAAAGTATTTGTATTTGTCCAAATATTGAAATTGAAGAATTAATGAGTTGTGCACATCCTATTGACACATAGACAGGGAGCTGAAGGAAAAATAACAGATTATTAAACATCAGTTTTCACAATTAATTCCGTCCTTTTGAATGTACATTACACACAACAATATAAGTTTGCTCGTATCTAATAAACATTTATTGTTAAGGATAAACAAAATTTTATTTTAAATATTCTAATGAAAATATTTTCTGAACAATATAATATTGTTATGTTTATGTTAAGAAACACAGCAAAATAATATGTTGTGAATATTAGTCAACGAATAATTTGTAAGCTTTTACTTACTTTTTGGATTCGTCAATAAAATTCGTAAATATGGAAATATTTACCGATTTTATTACGTAATTAGGATATCCGGAGATACCCTCGGGGCACCACCCCTTTAACAGGGGAACGATGAATCCACACCTCTTATCAATCCTGTCTAAACGTTCCGTGAATCTTTAACGAGCTGCAGTTAATTTATATCAACACAAACAAATCACCTGAGACAAAATATTAATTGGCAATGACCTTTATTAACTAATATATTCACTTCAGCTCCTTCTAAAGTGTTTAGCCAATCAACATCAACCAACTTATTTTATCAAACAAATAACAAGTAATTATGAAATAATAATGATAATGTGAAATAATGATCTGATAGGTGTTCATTTCAAGATCCTGGTTCTGGTCTATAGGGCCTTACATGGACAAGCACCATCTTACATTGGTGATCTTCTTAGTCCCTACACCCCCAGCAGGTCCCTGAGGTCCAGTGATCAAAGCCTACTGGTTGTGCAGCGCACCAGGCTTAAGACCAAAGGTGACAGATCATTTGCTGCTGTAGCCCCCAGACTCTGGAACTCTCTCCCCCTGAGCCTGAGATCAGTGGACTCCTTTAAAAAGCAGCTGAAGACTCACCTGTTCAAGCTGGCTTTTGTGTGACCTTCATCACCCTGTACTTGTTCTGCTCTCCCTACCTATTCTACCTTCCTCAGGATCCACTGATTTCCCTATTTCCTGTTCACTCTCTCTCTTTCTTTACATTTTTAATCACAAATGTCTGTTTTTTGCTCATTTTAAATATATTTTTAAACATTTTCTAAATTCTTTTTTAGATTTTTTACATTTTTTGTCCTCGTGATTTTTATCTTGAGAGGCACTATAGAAAAGATCTTTTCTTCTTCTTCTTTTACATACTACATACTGAGGACCATTTTGACCATTTTCCCAACAATGTGAGGACATTTTTCAAAGTGAGGACATTTTTTTTGGTCCTCACTTTTTTTAGAAGGTTACCAGAAGCTTACTATACCAGTTAGAGGTATAGTGTGAATTAAGTTTTAGTTAAGGTTAGGGTTAAGAATAGATCTGCATTGGTTATGATAAGGGTTAGGCATAGTGGAATCACAAAAATGAATGGAAGTCCATGGAGGGTCCTCACCATGATAGAAAGACAGATGTGTGTGTGTGTGTGTGTGTGTGTGTGTGTGTGTGTGCGCGTGCGTGCGTGCGTGCGTGCATGCGAGCATGTGTGTGTGTGTTTTTACACAGACATTAGGAAGCCTATGTCACACCCGTCTACTGCTGGACCACGGGTCTCTGGAAGAACGAATAAATGAATGCAAGTCAATGGAGCCAAAAACGCTAATTTCTAATTCCGTTGTTATGTATCATGGATTTCACATATGATGTATGTGAATTTTAAAGATGCATTTTGATGCCAAGAAGGCACTTATTTTCGAACGGGGGAAAACGCTATTTAGTGTGAAAATAAGTCCAGGACTGCAAATGCGCTTCACCACAGTGAACCACAGTGAACCACACACAGAGAAAAACAAAGGGAAGATGGCTGTAAGTTCAGCAAACTTCAAAGCCTTCCTTCAGAAGGAAAGAGTCACCATATATCTGGCCATGTGGTAAGTAGCAGCTATGCTAGAGAAAAGGAGTTTATGTGGTGACGTCATATATGCAGCGTACCAACATCTGATTTGTAGTCATGCTAATTACGAACTTTTACAAGCCGATAAATCTCAAAGTACTTGACTGACGTGGTTGAAACACACATCATTACTTCTCATTTAAATTAAAGTACAGTATATTTGCGATCCAGGGCGAGAGGCAAAGCGGATTATAAAATAGCTCTTTTAGCCCTGTTGACTTGCATCCTTTTCTTTTGTTCTGTCGGGGACCCATGAGCCGACCGTAAAGGGAGGAGACTTGGCTCCCTGTCGCTTCATAATATTAGAATAAAGGTACTTTTTTTAAATTAAATTTTATTGTAATTTATGCATGTTTTTGGTCTGTGGGAGTAAACTGGAGTATCTGGACAAAAAAAGACACATACACGCAGAGAACATGCTGACTTTTTACAGAAAGGCCATGCAGGTGAGATTCAATCCGACAACTTACTCACTGTGGCCTGAAATTATTAATATCCAAATACTAATATACATTAAAACCAACTTTCCTGACCTCACAATTACCATTTACATGTATTGGCATTTTATTTTTTAACCAATATCTGATATGCCCAAATATCTGACTCTTCATTTCCAATACAGTTAAATGCCGTGTGCCCCTCTCATAAAAAGAAAAACTAAAACATTTTAGGTTACTAAGATCACATTTTCTTTGCAAAATGACAAGTACTTTAATTTAAAGGCCCCGTGTGTGAAATTCACAGAAATCATAGTAAAAAGATCCGACTCTTTAGCACCACGCAGTTTAGAGTCGGTATTGCAGCTATTGGAGCCCCCGAGGATCAAAAAGGTTTTTTTTATCATTATTTAAAACTTTATTAACAAATATAACAAATACAATACAAAATCGTGTTGCTGTAAACGGCAGCATGTCATCATCTAATTCCAGCTTTCAAGTCAGCGAACAGGTTAGTTGTTTTCATCTAACTTATTTTATTAATTTAATCTAAATAGGTTTTGAATAAGAAAAACTTTTTTATGTCAGTTATGTTTGCTAATAGCAAACGGCAGCTAGTTAGTGATGACTTCTGACTACAAAAAATGACAATATTTTGTTCATTTTATTTGAGAAATGTTATATTTCTATTTGCCATTTTGGAAATATACAAGGTAGTGTAGTCTGTAATTGTTTTCTCTCCGTAAACAGAGTCAGATATCATCCGATGGTTCATCAGTGGAGACAGACAGAGGACGAGGGAGAGGAAGAGGGAGAGGAAGAGGGAGAGGACAGACGTGTGCCAGCGCACAGAGAGGCAGAGGTGTTAGACATGCGACAGAAGCAGGGCAAGCATCCCAAGATGAAGGAGCCGAATTTGCTCAAACCAGCCGCAACGTAAAATATGTGTGATCCTCCATCGCTAGAAGTACGGTGTGGCTAGTTTCTTCTTCTTCTTAGTTAAGCCGGGCGTACACTGTGCGACTTTTTCACTTTTTTGAGCCGATTTTCCAGTCGTGCGAGAAGCCACGACATCGGGGCGAGTTTTGCGCCGAGCGGTCGTGTAGTGTACAGGGGGTTACGAGAGGCGATTAACACCACGTGACCAGCCGCCGATCAGCAGTCGTGAGGTCGCAGGGACTTCTGGTGTGTTTAATATTTCGCTCGTCCCTCGTGAGGGTATCGCACTGTTGAAGCGGCGCTGCGAGCAGCTACGATCCAAAAAGTATCAGAACCGCTCACGGCGCATGCGCGCGCAATCCTGCATCAACGCCGGCCGGTCGCTCGCTATTTCCCTAATAACACACGCTGTTCGTTTTTGTTTCTACACGTTTTTTTTTTTACTCACAAAGATTGTCAAGAAAGCGTGTTTGTCGTGTTTGTCGTGTTCGTGTCAAATTAAACCGATCACAAAACACAGATTTACTTTATTTCGTTTTCCTCATCCAACCCCCATAAATCCCCGTGTGTCCTCCTGCAGCACTCCCGAAGGACAACAGGCAAGACAAAAAAAGTCTGACGTGTTGAGTAAAAACTGCTATTTTTAGCACATTTATAGGGCCGACGTGTTGCTACCAGACGTACAGTGTGAGCAGTCAGGTCGCATGCGAGAAATGGGTCGTGCAGTGTGAGCACACGACTCGTAAGATCTGCTCTGCGAGGAAGTCGTACAGTTTGAGCTGAAGCTGAACGCTGCGAGTGAAAAAGTCGCACAGTGTACGCCCGGCTTTACTTTGTCAGACTGCATGCTTACAAGGCGCACTTCTGCCCCCTGCTGATTCTTTGAGGTTACATCATTTAAAAACGCAAACATCAAATGCAAAGCTTAATATGTTGTATGTCCCTAAAAGGTCACTGTATTTTAAGATGGCGCATGCCATATGGAGCACCGGTCTGCTTCTTTTGTCTAAAATATTAAAATATAAAGCTAATAATAATGCTTAGAATAAATGCTTGTTTGAATTATCATTAAAAAAAAACAAATTTGAGAATGTGATACAAGAAATTTGATAACTTATAAGATGAAATATCACACATTGGGCCTTTAAGTCAGTACTAGGAAATGTGCCATTTATATTTTGTCTCCAACAGTAGCTGAAGAGTTTGATGTATAATATGTGTATGGTAAGTACAATTTAAAAGATTGAAAAACGGACACAGACATTTTCCGTAATGAAAGTATAATGTCAATATTGAGTGCCAATAAGTGTGCTGTACTATTTACCTTTGGAGTGTTTTATTTATATATTAGAAATAATTAATTGGCTTAAAATACAATGATTAAATAAAACTAGGGACATTTACCAAGATGAGGAAAGTCCTGACACTTTTGGAAGTTATGCTCAAAAGCACTGAAAGTAAAAGGTGTGATTTTGCTTCTAAGTACTGAGAACACACTTTCCCTGACACACACGCACACACACACACACACACACACACACACACACACACACACACACACACACACACACACACACACACACACACACACACACACACACACACACACACACACACACACACACACACACACACACACACACACACACCATTTCTCGTTGGTGTTCCTTGACTGGCAATAGGTAGGCAGGTGTGGGTGGAATAGGTGTATTACCGTCTCTATGAGAATTAGGGGAAATTCACAATAAGCCACGCCCCCTCAACACTCACATAAACCGCTTACAGAAATAATTGTTAGGGTTGGTCATGATATTACCCCCCTGCACATAAATCACTCAGACATGCTTACAGTAATAAACCGCACAAGTTCATACGGTAACCAGATGCATGAGAGAAATTCTCAATAATGAAAAAACCTGATTGATAGGATTACTCGTACACAACTGGCACTATTTTAATGATTGCAACATCCGAGCAGCTGAGACTTGCTAACATATTTCATATTCCAGACAAATTCCAGACTTTCTTGCCTCCTAAAAACAACAATCCAGTTTGAAATGTCCTCTCCTCATTTCCACAAATGCTGAAGACTGAACTATTGAACCTTACAGTCTTTTTCATTTTAGGTTCCATTGAAAAATTCTGATCCAGTGGTATCTGCTCAATTCCTGTACTTCTGGTAGGAATTGGGAGCCAAGAAAGGCATAAGAGGACTGTCATGAGACTAGTAACCAAGAACGTTTTCAATAAATAACTCAAGATGTACCAAGTGTTTACAGCCTGGTTCAAAAAACATTTGAGGTTTAATAGATATAGTTTACAGTCATGACAACTCTGAGGAGAGTGAGTTTTTTCTATAATTTTTCCATTTAGGTGTAATTAAATGCTTGAAATTATGAATAATTAGATTTGATTGACAGGTAGCATGAGCTGTCAGAGCTAGCGCTAGCGGCTAGCTCTGGTGGAAGGCCTCAGCCTCACGTTAATAGCTGTTCGGCGCTTTTGACTCTGAACTTTAGGTGTGTCCAGATCTTAATCACAGAATTACTTGGACAAAGATGGCAAGATCTGGTATTGATTGCACCAAAAGACCATCCAAGAAGTCTCAGCTTCATGTTATTGGTAAGTAAAATTATATTTCTGTACTTTATTTCATTGGTTGAATGGCATAAAATGTTGTGTATTTAACACAACACTAATTGGTCAAAATGGGGTGAAATCTAAAGTGTTGGTAGTGCTGGAAGACTGGTGGCCACAGCGATGGCAGCCATGCTGATCTCTGAATGCTGGGGAGGAGAGAAGCCCAGATGGCTGGCTCTGCACAGTCAAAGCCAGAGCCCCACTGATTTCTGACCCCAGCAGAGGAGTGGAGCGTGGGCTCCTGCAGCCCAGATCTGATTGCTGCAGTCTGAGGCTGTGGAGTTCTCTGAGGGAGACCATAGAAACTCTGCAACTCAGTGGGTTGATGGGTGCTTCAAGTGATGTCGCTCAACAGCGTTTTTCCACAAACCTTTGTTAGCTTCAGTTAGCTTGTAGCTGGGAACAATGGTGGAGTCAGAACCTCATAGTTCTGCTCTCTGCTCCACCTCTTGTCCCATTTTTGGATTGCCTGGGTGTGATGAGAAGTGTAACACAGCCAAGATGGCAGGGATTGAAATCGCCCATTTGGCCATTTAAGCCCATTGTCATTGAGAAGAACATATGTTAAAAAAAGAACTTCAAAGTATCCAAAATAATAATTAATTAATTCAAAACACCCTCATTAGTCAACAAGTCTGAGTAAAACCATTGGTTAACATGTTTGAGCCATGAAGCATTGACATATTTCAGCCACTATATGAAATTAGTATTTTACACTCTCAGTACACCTATTGTGTTTTGATTGTCCTGAGAAGTGCAACTAAAATATTAGCCTGACTAAATATATCTTTAAATAAAATGAATTGTCCTTTTATGAAGTGTCCCATATAAAGAGAGTCTGCATATCAAGCTTATTTAGTTGTTTTCATTTGCTTTCCATTTAGATTTGTTCGTTTTGTTTCATTTTATGTTTGAGAGTTAAGTAAAAATATGTTTGTCGTGTTCTGAATGCTTACAATGTCCAAGTGTCAAACGTTTTAATGGAAATGTCAACATATTAATTATTTGAGAAATCCTGGTAGGTTCAAATGAAAACAACTAAACAAAAAACAAACAAAAAAACTAACAGGAAAACAAATCTTGCTCTTTGTTACCTAAATGGGGTAGAAAAAATAAACTATGATTACAGTAAACATTGGAGCTTTCATTCCCCTGTAAAGGTACGGCGCTCAGAGGATCCACTCTGTGAGAAGAGACGATACGAGGAATGTCATAAATGAGGTGTTTTCCCAGTTTGATCAACATCACGTTCTGTTTCTATGAAGTGACCGTTAGCAGAAAGAAAAGAAAAATCCAAGATGAACCCAGCAAACACGCATTTACACGCAGCACATCGAGGCTAAAAGGATCAAATAACTTCTTTATGCCAAATCCATTGTTTGAAGCCATAAGTCGTCTGATCTTTGCTCTAATCCAGATCAGCCTCAAAATACAGCTCGTTATTAAATTATCTTTTATCACAATCCAAAATTTAATACACTCCTCAGTAGAGTTAGTGCCTGCTTTTCCTACATTTTATCTTTATTCCTACATTTTATCTTTAACAGAACAGGAATTTATTTTAAAGAGCCTTTGGAAAATAACAGTATACCAGTGTTATATCCATGCAACTGAAAGAGGAACCAACGATACCCCGGGTATTTTTTTAATAAGTTGTAGCAAACACTTTCTTTTTTTTTTTTTATTATTATATGATGCAACCTGCCAGAAAAGAAAAAAAATCCAACCAAACACATACGCTCACATTTAAAATCTTAAAAAAGAAAATGTCATTTAGAACTTTTAAAATTTTGTACGTGAAAGTTACTTTCTGGAACAGAAACAAAAATCTAAAACCATGAAGCGCAGATTAAGCTAAATAGTTAGGCAGATGTTAACAAAAATGACATGATTTAATGAACTTCCTCCAAACCACAATTAAATGAATAATTTTTGTTCCAATGGAAATTGCTACTGCATAAAAACGACACCGTTTACTGACACGTACACACACAGATTGACTGACTCTACTGCAGGCCAACATGACATGTTTTTTTCTTTTAGTGGTGTGCCGCCAAAAGTATTAAGAAAGACCGCAAGTATTCACATACAGAGAGCCAAACGGTTTCTAATGACATACGTGGAATTTAATCAGACCGGCTGATAGAATTACCTAATGAAAAACTGTAAATAAAAACAAACAACGAAAAATAAAAATAAAAGTATCTTACCCAAACAACTATCAAAAAATGTCTATGTACATCGCATTTTTGAACAAATGGGAGAATGAATGACCAAATCTACACACATTTATTACCAATCATCTTAGAAATAAACGTATCATAATGGGATTTGGTTCTTTGGCAGTGATGGTCATGAAACATTTTCACACTTTGCTGACACATTTGGAGTTCGGAGTTCGCTATGCACTCTGTGGGGTGATGGTTCAAACCAAGGGGGGAACTCTGTCCGCCAAAAGTGAAGCGATGCAGGAGTGACACAAATTGCAGTTCCCTTCTCATCCACTTGGGGCAGACTCCCATGTTAAAACATTATATGTTTAATATGGCAAGATCTGGGGAGGGGCTTTTTTTTGTAACTCATCCGTTTAGATCAATGGTAAAAGCTTGGAATTATGATTTAATAGGGGGTGTGTCATTTGAGTAACAGGTGATAGTGAGCCTCCCAGAGCAGCTTTGGCAGTGTCCAATTCTTACCCGAAACTAGCCCAACTTACGGCTGGCAATGCAGACCAAACTCTGGCATCAGTCACACAGGGACAATCCTATCAGAGGGCCACATTGCTTTTCCTGAATCTGAGGTCTGACAATCCGCCAGACCCTCCTCTCCAGAACACCTGAAGTCTTTATTAGGGAGGCTCAGGAGGAGTGTGATCCCCCTGTAGCTGGAACACACCCTGTGGTCCCCCAATTTAGACCAGCTCTTTATTATAATGAAATATAGTAACTATTAGTGATGTAAGAAAATATTGATGACAATATATGGTGATTTTTTTCCTGCGATATTATATTGGTTTTCAAAAGCCGTGTATCAATTTTTTGGGAAGAATTTACATGCAAACATTTATGTATTTTCTTGTCTTTTAGTGCAATTCAAATGCTGACCGCTAGTTGGCAGCAGAGTACAATGGGTTTTGTTTCCACCATTTAAATGTAAACCCATCTATTATGGTTCAGATACCTCATGTTAAACATGTTACGTATCACTTTGGACTGTTTATTGAATTTTCCTACAGTAAATTCAGTCTAAAAAAATTGCTAATATCATCTAACTGAATGTATCACAATATATCGTGATGTATCGTATCGTCTCCCCTGTATCGTGATACATATCACATCGCCAGAATTTCAGAAATACACTCACTATATTCAACCATAACCATTTAAATCAAACTATTTATTATGAAAAGAGAGTGAAAGTATTGAACACATTAACGTCTAGCTAAATTTATTAAAACTTATGAAATATGTCTGAGCAGGTCTGTTCCTATTCTGCGACTTTTTCCGCTTGGCTCCGAGTCCTGTTTTACAGTTTTGTGGGTAAAATTAGAAAGCAGATTTGAGCTGAGCACATGTCAGTCAACAATAGGCTGTTATCAGAGGCTTTCCAGCTATTCTGAATTCCCCTGTCTGGTGCACATCTCACACGCCTCCACACGAGCCATAACCCACTGTCTTCTGTATCAAAACAGCCACTGAAACCTGCCCTTCCCCCTCCTGCCTCTGAAGTCAGCCATACTGCTTGATAAGCACAAGGCTCCTGAAGCAGCCTATGTGGAAGCATGCAAACTGTGAGTGGCGAGTGGGCTGTTTCACAGATGGGGCTGAGAGTAAGAAACGTGGGAGGAAAACTGTGGATTTGTCACTCAGCTGGGAAGGAGGCGTTAGGGTGGGGTTGTGTGTGTGTGTGTGTGTGTGTGGGGGGGGGGGGGGGGGGATTACAGTGATGTAGGGGGTTTCCTCTGACTGTTCAGTTATCGATATGGCTCTTTTTCTTCTTAAACACGACTGGGCTCACCTCCATGATAAAAGAAAAGCACCGTGACAAGATTGCAAAGAAAACACTTTGCTTACGAGAACTATCCGTCAATAGGCCTGTGACGCGTGGGTGTGTGTGGGCAGCGCCGCACGTTTGGTTTAGATTTACTGAAGGAAAAAAAATCACAACCTAAAATTTGCCGATTCTTGTTGAATAAACACACCTGGTTGAAAAAGCAAAACACATGAGACAGCTAGAACACACGTCAGTGCTGACCGCTGCTTACAGGAACACAATGTTTTGGGTTTGTTTCACACAGCGTGGGGCAGCCTCGAAGCAATGCAGACTTTCGTCCATCGCTTTCAAAGCCATTCGGGATTCCCCATGGCTTTTTTTGCCCTTAATGGAAGCCAACCCCATTTGTTTGCTGTAACTGGTCTCTAGATCCCAGAGGGGTCAACAAAAATCCTCTCTCAGACATAACACAGAGGAAGTTCGTTTGAAAAAAATACATTTGTTATTTGATGTCTGAAAGATCACAGAGAAGTAGAGCACCCCAGATTTTCTTTTTGTTATATGCTAGGGTCCTAAGAAAGAAAAAAAAATTCTCTGAACTTATGAACAATGAGATACCACCACCCTACACAGCCCCTGAACACACTTCCTGGGCTCTCTAATCCAAACACGCCACCATAATCCATGGTTATCAGCCAACTCATCTAGGAGCCGAGGAAGAAGTGGAAACTAAACAAACGACCGGAGACAAAAGGGCCACTTTCACCTTGATCAACCAGGCAGGCTGGCAGACTCGTCTGGGGGAGGGAGGAGAGAAAAGAAAAGCCGAGATTTAACGTCAAAGACATAAAAGACATCCACAGCAGACAGAAGATGTTGGAGACTACACCTGAGACAGAGATATAGGATCAAAGAGGGAAAACGAGTCTCAGATCAGGGAAACTACAGAGAAAAAGGAAACAAGAAAAGAGGAAAGGGGAGTAAGAGGATAGTACTCCTGCTAAATAGTCACACAAGCATTAAGAAAATATATACGGGAAATTCAGTGATGGTTAATTAAATTTATGGCAAGAGGACTGAAAATGGTTTACAGACTGTAAAAGCCATTTATTGTAAACAAGTCGTCAATAAGATCTGAGTGTTTAGCAGCTGTGATTGTTTAGAATTGAGTGTTGGATGAATTTCACACTGCCTGCAGCTTGAATCAAACCACTTACTAAAGACCCAGAGAAAAAAGAACATTCCTTTGTAAGAAGACTGATCACTGTTAATTTACATGGAAAAGGAATTTCTGATTTAGCAGCATTATTTTTACATGCAAAGACAGTAACTCTAGCTTTAATAATCAGATTCCACAAATGACAGGCATATTACATTTCAAAGCAACACATTTTTCATCACAGACCTATGATGCAGTTTCACTGGAACCAGCTGTTTTAGCATATCGGTTGTCTGTCACTTGGACTTGCGTCTAGTGCTTTTGAAGAGCACATTAAAGAAACGGTGTTTGTCCAACTTTCCCTGCAGCTCAGTGTTTGATATCAGCAGTTAGAGTTTATACAGAGTTCACACACAGTTGCAGGCAGCAGTAAATGCTCTGAGGAGTGAAGTCTAGGCTTATAAATGCTACCCTACATTTATAAAAATCAGTCCATGCAGGGTTTAAAATTAGGATATTGAGTAGTTTCTACGAGTCAGCTGGTTACATTAAAGGCTTAACCATGGTGCTGCAGAACTACTACTTTGACTATAGAAACCAGAATCTGAAGGGTTTTATTGCATGTGCGAGAAAACACAACATTAGGAAATTGCTGCAGTACAAACCAGAGTTGAGCGATAGAACAATGGTAATACATATTTCAAAACTACTTTTCCTCAGTAGACATGTGAGAGCAGGTTGATGTAAACCTTTGATTTACAGAACAGGGCTCTCATTTACGTATGGAAGTGAAAGTGTGCCACATAATCATAAAAAAAGTAAAATATAAAATTTTAAAAGAGATTTATATATTTATATATAAATAAAAACTTTCCAAATATAATGAAAATTTCTAAATAACGTAAACATACGAAGGAACATCTGTTGGTCAGGCTGAAAAGTTTGGGAACCACTGCTCTAAGTGATAAGTGAATGTTGTTTTTTAAATATATTTTAAGAGCTGTTTTTTAGGGCTTTTATGTTTTCTGTAAAGATCGGTATGCTGAAAATCATTTAATGGTTTGCATAAAGCATGAGGCTTTGGTTAGTAATTGATTGGGAGAATAACAAATGACTGAATTAAATAGTGGGGTGCGTCTGTCAGTGCGCCCCAGGGCAGCTGTGGCTACATCGTAGCTCATCACCATCAGTGTGTGAATGTGTGTGTGAATGGATGAATGATACACTGTAGTGTAAAGCACTTTGGAGTCCTTACTCTGAGAGGTGCTATACAAGTGCAGATCATTTATCAATTATAGTGTTGATCAGGCAGAGCTTTGTTGCCAGCGTTCCACTGCATAATGGCTTCAAACACGTATATAAAAGTGTTTGTTTTTACGTAAACCGTTGGATGAAATTATACAAACTGAATGAGCTCTAGTTAAGGCGCTTGCAATAGTTTGTGTATGTGTATGTGTACGTGGGTGCGTGTGCGCGCGTGTGTGTGTGTGTGTGTGTGTGTGTGTGTGTGTGTGTGTACATTGGAACTTAGTCCCCCCAGTTTGAAAATCCTATCTGCGCCCCTGCGTGAACAGACAGGAGCACCTGGATACGCAGAGATTGGATTTATTATCAGGCGATTGCGGGGAAACATGCGTACGAGAGGAATATAGGACAGTTTCTACAAACATTTAATAAATGAGGGCCCAGGTGAACAGCCAATCTTGTTAAGTGTTTGTCCACGCTGGACCAACCATGTGACCGGAACAGAGTCATGCTAATGGCACAGCAGCAGCCGGATGTGCTAACAGCTAAAGCCGTGTCCACACTGGGGACAGCGGAAGGTCACTGCTTCAAACAGAATCCATTGTACTATATGGGTTGATTCAAACTGGCCGCAGCACAGAACATTTCAAGTGCGCCCCAGAAGCAGCTTGCCGCACCGCTAAAGAAAGGATTGGGTTCTATACCTGGTAATTTTTAGGAAGCGGGAGCACATCACTTCAGTTTTAGAATCACTGCACTGGCTCCCCGTACATTACAGGATCGATTTTAAGGTTCTCTTAATGGTTTTTAAGTGTCTTAATTGTCTTGGGTCTTTTTATCTTTCTGAATTGCTTTTATCAAACGAACCCTCACGGTATCTGCGCTCCTCCGGCAGCCATCTTCTCGTGATTCTAAAAGTCAGGACACATACACTTTTCACTATCATGGCCCTCGCCTATGGAACGGGCTGCCGGAGGACCTCACGGCCGTAAAGAATGTTCACGTTTTTAAGAACAGGCTCAAGACCCACCTTTTTAGTTTAGCTTTTAACTGATCACTATTTATTTAGTCTGTTTGACTGCATAGCTTGTTTTTATTTATTAGATTATTTTTTACAATTTAGTTTTATTACACATTTCTATTTGATTGTTTTATTATCTCCATAATCAACTTTTATGAGTTATTTTACTATCCATATTAGCTCTTGTTATTTTACATTTTACTTATTTTATTTGTTCCAGTGTTTCTTCTGTGCAGCCCTCTGCCTCGGGGCCGGTGGTGGGCGGCGGCTGCCTGGGCGCTCCTCGCGAGTGCTTGAGGATGGTGGGGGTTTCTGCCCTCCATCCCTGGGCGCCTGGGATCAGTGCTTCGGCTACTGCCATGGAACTGCTGCTGTAGAGGCAGACGGCTCCCCTGATGGGGTGTCGTTCATTACCTGATCCATCTGAACTCGGCCAAGTGTTTACGCTTGTCGATCTATATGCTATGCATACGAGTGTGTGTGTGTCTGTGTGTGTGTGTGTATGCATGTGTGTGTGTGTACCTAGGAAATGGGCGGCTTTTTTAATCGCTATGGAATATAGGTTTTATGGAGTCATTTTTATCTTAAAGCACTTTGAGTTGCTTCATTTGTTTGAAAAGTGCTATATAAAAAATGTTTTCATTGTTTGTCTTATTTATTTTGATATTTTTGGTGCAAGCTGCTTCTAGGACAGATCATTTTTTATACTTAACATATGGCTAAACAGGAAATCAGTTTCAGTGTAAAACACCTGGTAATTTAAATAAAAAAAATAAAAACTGGTGCAGAGGTACATTTTTTATCTGTGCAGATTATGTTAAAGCATGTGACCATGTGGTTAATTTATTCCCATCACCTTTTGAATGTACACCGGTGTGTTTTTCATGTCATTAATCCTGGCAGTGCAGAAGCACAACATTATATATGACATCAAACAGTGATATCAAACATGATCACCTTCTTCTTTTTGGTTTAAAAGCGGATGGCATAAGCAAACCCTTGAAGTCTTGAGGGATTTTGTGGTTTCACGAGTTCAGTGAGATGGAGGGTAGATATGCTGCTCTGTGGTGGAGACTCCACTCACTGTGGGTTGAAGCACTGAACCATGCAAGTAAACCGTCCCGCTGAATGTGCCATTGGTGCCCCCAGTGAGGACCCATCACAATGTTTGTGTAGCTGCAACCTCTTACTTTGTTGGATAAAATAGAGAAAATGAGCGCCCCGAAAAAGATGGAGAACACAGCGAATGACATCTTTGACAAAAAGAGGCCGAACAGTTCAGTTGTGTGGACGTATTTGAGCAAAAAACAAAGTAGCTGCTCCACAAATGATTACGAGTGCAGGTTCTGACCATAGACTGTATGGACAAACCATCCGTTGGTTTCTGAAGAGCTAAATTTATGCCCGATTCCCACCACAACCATCTTGACTTTTTCACTCTAAGAAAAAAAAATGGAGCTGAGAGCGGGGGCTGTGATGGTGGGGGCAGACGATTGACACCCATCAAACTGAGCAGATGTGGCCACAAGCTACCAACGAAGGTTGGTTGGTGCCTTTAGCCGGAAAACATGACTTTCCTCTGCCTTCAAGGCCGTAACACTTTTAACACTAGGTCAAGGCTGAAGCCTTCTCTGGAACAAGCAGGAGTGCAAGCTGCTAGCACTGATGGGTCATCTGCTACCTGTTACCCCTCCACAGCAATTATTTTTCACTTTGGTTAGATTCACTTTTGGTAGGCGGAGTTTCCCCCTTAGTTCTGACAAAGTTGGGGAAAACCATCCATCTGCTTTACCTCATGAACCAGTTCCACTCACTGGGGCAGCAGGATGTAAAGCTTTAAAATCCCAGACAAGAGTGAGAGCTGAGTGACCCCCTCAGGGAGATTAAACGCTGGCTTTGTAAATGTTTTTAAGAAAAAATGTCCTTATATTTTTGTTTATTAGACAAGTCACTATAGTCTCAAACTGTGCCTCAAAGAAAAACAAGAAAAGACTCTAAATGCACGTTAAGTGGTTTACAAGGACACACTGGTTCTAAACCAACGCTTTAACCACCTCGCTTATAAATGACAAAGAAAATCTCAAAAACGTGCGAGTGTCTGACTTCTTCGTCTGTCTTGGATAACATTTGAAATAAAATCTGAATTTTTGCTTTTCCAAAACAAATGCTCTGACAGTGGAAGTAACGCATCACCACTGGTACAAAAATACACATTAACTAAATATAAATCAGCTATTTTTATGCAGAGCATTGGGAAAGTGTTTGATTCTTTAAATGAAAGTGAATCTGATAAAGAAGTTTGAGGATGGATGCAGGCCCAAATAGGCAGACAGAGAAGCGTGGTGTTAATGGCTGTTGCATCTGCGCAGGTGAGACTCCTGCGGGTCTGCTGTCCCAAACACACTGTTGTCTCTTTATCTACTTCCTCTCTTCTCCTTTGCAGACACTGTCTGTTTAGGCTTCTGCTTGCCCTCCCCTCTCATCTCTTCTTTCACAATCAGCCCCCTTCACCACAGCTGCAACTGGATTTAAGGCCTTACTTTTAGTAAGTGAGTGACTTTTAGGAGGTGAACAGTCGGCTTTTTGCATTGGGGGCAGGCAGAGCTGCAAATCAACCTGTTAGTAATCTTAAAAAGGAACATAGTTCTGCAGAACTACAGCTTATGTCTAGATGCAAAGTGTGATTTTATTTTAAGGATTTACAAATGAAAACAGTCATAAATCAGTCAGTTAAATATTTTTTGGTACTGATGTTGAAGAAAAAAAAATAGCTTCTACAAAATTATGAGTTCAATTTAATTTTTTAACGAATTAGTGTTTCTTTGTTTTAGCATTTTTAGTGAGCAGTTCACTCTTCCTGTTGAGGAGCTACGACGTCAATAGATGCAAAATAATAATAATAATAATGCATTGAACTTATATAGCGCTTTTCTAGACACCCAAAGACGCTTTCACACACTCTCACATTCACACACTGCTAGTGATGGTAAGCTACTTGTAGCCACAGCCGCCCTGGGGAGGTCTGACAGAGGCGAGGCTGCCATTTGGCGCCGTCGGCCCCTCTGACCACCACCAACACAGGCAAGTTGGGTGAAGTGTCTTGCCCAAGGACACAACAGCAGGATACCCCTGGCGGGAGCTGGAATCAAACCCATGACCCTCCGATCATGAGGCAACCCGCTCTACCATCTGAGCTACTGCTGCCCCTGCATAATCAAACGGATTGATTCTCAGAAACGCCACAAATGAGGAAATGAAGTTTCTTTGACATTTATTTTCAGATGACAATATATTTAATTTGATAAGTAATTATTTCATGCAGCTATTTAGCTCTAAGCTGATTGTAAACAATATTTCCTGGAATGACTGATCAGAGAAGACCAAATACTGAAGAATCTTATTTAATTATCATAAAAACACAAATATTTTACCCACTTTGTGGCCTGTTAGCTTACCATCTCTTGTTAGAGCATCAGGGTACATCTCATTCAGCAGATCGCCCAGCGTGTGTGCGCTGCCTTCAGGTGAAACGGGGCGAAACAGTTTCTGGATGAACGGCCTGTCACTCGATGTCTACAAATGGAGCACAGCAAATGAATAAGAAATGTAGAACAAATATGTGACAAAACGAATGCTTACAGGTGCAGAAAGTTTCTTCTGAACACAATTATTGACTCTTTAGACACTTTTCTACAGAAATAAATCCTCTTCTAAATAAACAGCGATGGGCTATCTCATCAGGAGATTTATGGCTACGATGACCCTTTTTATCGTTGAGTTACAAAATTAAGCAATAAAAATCATTCATGCGAAGGGATTTATTTGGTCTGGCCAACATGTGAAAGAAATTCAAGGAACTGTGATGACAAAAACAACTTCAATTCAGTGAAACAGCTGTTTTACTGTAAAAACGATGGGAAATTTTGATTCTGAGGAATAGAACAAATCCATTAACAGAATGCACGCAAATCTGGTGAATGAGGAACTGGTAATGTGGTTTGATGAGCCCGACTGCTAAGAATGTGATATTTAACAATCTGCAACAATTCGGCACATGTTACGAACACAGCAGGCATGTTTTACCGTTCAGATCCAGTCTGGAACTCATTAATCGATGCTTTAGTTTGGACTTGGATGCAAAAGCAGCTTCTAGGTTAAAAGCTCATCTGGGACTCCTTAAGACTCAGAGTGAAATATTAGGTTTTGAATAGAACGTTCTCGTCCAGTAAATGGACAAATCTTTGATGTTTTACAGAAAGGTTGGATGCAAAGGAAATGGTAAATCTCTAACCAGGATTAGTTCTAATCTGCTGTATTATTTATACTGCTCTTAACTGGATGAAACATGTTTTAAAGTTTTTTTTCTACCAATAAAGAGTTTGCTGATGTGTTAAAAGTTTCTGGGAAACTAAATACTTGATCATATGCAATCTTTCCATTTCCCACATTGCGCGATTGCATGTTTGATTTCATTATCACAGGCATACTTTCACTATGACGTGGTTTGGAAATATGACCTGCTCCATCAAAGGAGATATCTAGAATTTGAGGCTGACTACAATGCAAAACTCTCTGGGAAGGACCAACCACCACATGGAAACAAAGTCAGTAAATCAAGATAAAGCAGTCTAGCTAAAATATCGTAAGCACCAAATATCTTTAGGAAAAACGTAATTCACTGGCTTCCAATCTACTATAAGATTAGTTTGATCTACAGCTTGCTTGTAAGGTCTTGAACAACATGACTCTCATATACTGGAAGGAGACGCAAAGTTAAATACGTTCACTTGGGTCAGCTGACCAAGATCTATTAATTGTCCCTTTTGGTTAAACTGACAACTCGAAGACTTCGAGCGCTTTCTGTAATTACTTGAATGTTTTGGAAATTTTATTTATTTATTCTTTATTTAAACAGGAAGGTCACACTTGAGAATACAATTCACAATGATGGGTCAGTGGTCTACAGTTAGTAATAAACCTCAGCGAGGCACGATAAACGACATCAATCTTACCAAGGCACTGTGCTGAGGCATTCATATACAAAAGGTCTCCATAATCCAGAATAGACAGAAATGTTGCAGTAAGGAGTTGTTTTTTTCCTCAAAAAATAAAAAAAATAAAAATAAAACATGGTTTATTTCGAAAAAAGAAACCCAGTTTGAGTTTCTACCATCCACAGGAGGCTTGAAGGAGAGGGAGTCAACGAGCCAGACACCAAGGTATTTGTATGTGTGGACCACTTCTATGATATTTCCCTCAAGAGTGGTCACTAAGAGCACACTTAAAAGGTCTTTTAGTAAAATTTTGAAAACAACATTTGTTTAGTCTTGCCAGCATTGAGGACCAAATTTAATTAAACGCTTTCTGTAAGAATTCAACAGCTTTAGTGGGGGATGCTCCAAAACAGTAAATGATTGTCATCAGCTTAAAAGTGATTATAAGCATCCGAGACATTTTGTCCTATGTCATCAATATACATAAACAAGTGGGGTCCCAAAACTGTGGTACTCCCTTGTCGACAGTTAAAACTTTAGAGGACAACCCATCACATTTAACGCATCGATTTCTGTCCTTCAAGCAGTCTGTGAACCATGAGATCACATGTTCAGACAATCTCAAACAAAGAAGCTTATGTTTTAAAAAAGCATGGTCTACAGTGTCAAAGGCTTTTGGCAGATCAATAAAACGTGAAGCACAGTGCTGCTGAAATACGTTGCCTTTGAGCATTAGACAGGAGCCTTAGTCAACATTTAAAACCTTATTATTATTCTTTAGCTTTTGAAGCAGACATGATCTAAACATACCATCTTTTATTGTACTACATTTTCACTGTTTTTAGTATTACTGTCTCTTGTGTTGATTTAACTATGGCTTGTGTTTCCAGCACTTTGGTCTCCCATTCGGGCGTAGGAAAGTGCTTCATAAATAATATTAAATTCATTTTTCTTCATTTACAATCTGCAAACGTGTCTCCAAAGCTAAAACATGTAATGACACAGATATAGAACACACCTACAGGGATAAAGTCATTATTCTCAAGATCAAATAAAACTTAAACAAAATAAATGTTTCTTCAATCAATCAATCAATCAATCAATCAATCAATCAATCAGATTAGATTTATAAAGCGCTTTCCAAACAAAGTGCTACTCAAAGTGCTTTACAAAATGACCCCAAATTCCCATAACAGTTTAAAAACATTAACAGGCATATGCAAACACACACACACACACACACACACACACACACACACATCAGTAAAAATGTATATTCTCTAGAAGCCTTGTTGTTGAGTCTAATTCTGGGATGTCAGGGTGATGCGCTTTGTAAATGTCAGTCTCACCGTCACTTCAGGGTCAAGTTAAAAATTTAATGGTTGTCACCAAGTGACCCGTGTCCCCGTGACATCAAAAGAGCTCTGGGAACTGGACACGATCCAATAGTCACCAACAGGTGGTAACGGCAAGTATAACATTTGGTTTATAAACTTTTCAACCTGCTAATTTAACAAATGAGCAGCATGTTTTAAATTAAAATGTCCACGTTTTTAAATAAAACAACAGCACCAGAATTAAGTCAATTTAATTGAATCAGAATTAGGAGAGTACCACAATATTGCAATATCAGATCATTCAAAAGCCGAGAACTAAACAAATGTAATGTTTTAAGTAGGACAAACATTTATAGAGATAGATGTTGAGTACTTTGATTCCTAATTCTTTTAAGTCTTCTTAATTGTATTTTATTTAAAAGAATTAATGCTCCAAAATCAGTACAGAAAATATTAAAATGATGAGTTTACAAATGTATTTATTAGCATAACAAATACAAATTAGCTATAAATGGGTGAATATTAATATTATTTGTATTTCTACGAGTATCTGCTGCTTAACCTTTACAGTGCGTGAGCACATGGAAAATATCTGAGGGTTTTAACCCTTACCCAACGTTTAAATTTTCTAACGTTAATGTCATTAGAGCACAAAAAAATGCACTTAGAAAGCTTCCTTTAGAAATATTATATAATATTTCATAAGTCCCAATTTTTTTACATGAATTTCATCCTTGGCTTCAGCCCTAACAAAATATAATAAAATATGTGTGTGTTTCTCAGATTTAACCCCTTTATTGCCAGGTTTATTAGCAAAACCTGAAGTTTGAAAACTGTACAAAAAATGAAAAAATCAAATCATTTTTTGTGTGTTATGTCCAGATGACCTTTTTTGTGGGTAAGTTGTCACAGCCTTGGAGTGTCACAAATAGGCATAAAAATATTTTTTGCTCACTTTGTAGTTTTTGTGTAATGTCATATTTTCTAAAATACTCACATTAAAGTCATTAGAGCACAAAAAAATGCACTTAGAAAGCTTCCTTTAGAAATATTATATAATATTTCATAAGTCCCAATTTTTTTACATGAATTTCATCCTTGGCTTCAGCCCTAACAAAATATAATAAAATATGTGTGTGTTTCTCAGATTTAACCCCTTTATTGCCAGGTTTATTAGCAAAACCTGAAGTTTGAAAACTGTACAAAAAATGAAAAAATCAAATCATTTTTTGTGTGTTATGTCCAGATGACCTTTTTTGTGGGTAAGTTGTCACAGCCTTGGAGTGTCACAAATAGGCATAAAAATATTTTTTGCTCACTTTGTAGTTTTTGTGTAATGTCATATTTTCTAAAATACTCACGTTAAAGTCATTCGAGCACAAAAAAATGCACTTACAAAGATAACCAGTTGAACACTTTATTAAAGCACACGAACAAAGAAAAAGTGTGTGTGTGTGTGTGTGTGTGTGTGTGTGTGTGTGTGTGTGTGTGTGTGTGTGTGTGTGTGAGAGAGAGAGAGAGAGAGAGAGAGAGAGAGAGAGAGAGAGAGAGAGAGAGAGAAAGAGAGAGAAACACAGAGGGGAGTGAGCTAACAGCCTGTCCACATGCTTGGCAAAAGCGTGCATGCACGCTCCTCTTCCCTCTGCAAAGGTGGCATTTTTCTTTGTCTGCTCCTGGGCTGGTGCTGCACCTGCAACAAAGCTGCAGCGCTGCTGAACCGCGGCAAGCGAGTGCATCTCGCCTGGGCTGGTCTCACCATGGAGCTCCAGATGCTCCTCTTCTGCTGGTTCCAGGCCAGTTCCAGACAGCCACAGGACCAGGGCATTGTAGGCGCTCACATCTAACATGTTGCAGAAGAGCGACATGGTCCAACGTCTGGTCTTGCGGCGGCAGCTGAGCTGGAATAAAAATAAATGAATAAATAAACTACATATGCAATTAGGTTGGTGAATTATAATAAAACAAAATAAAATAAATAGATTACCTTGTCCAAGTTGTCAACTGCCCCTTTGCAGCGGTTGTAATCAATGATTACGGTCGGCTTCTGCTGCGGTCCCTCCTGGATCTGAACCTGATGGTGTTTGGTGCCGAGGAGCAGAACGTTCCGCCGGCGCTTTGGAGTAGCTCACCGCGGTGGCGGTGGAGGTGAAGCCGAACAGGGAGGACAGACCCGCTCTGCTTTTCATCTGGAGCAGCTGTGGGGGCAACTCTGGCTTGTTGCGCCTAACTGTTCCCACAAGACAGATTTTTTTTTAGCAGCTCCTCTCCAAGAACCAGCGAGGTGAAAAAATTGTCCGTGGTGACAGTGCGGCCGCTCAGACCCTCCGTGAGTTCCAGCACCACCCGCTTCCCTTGCCCCCTTTCTGCCGGGGCGTCTCGAGTCGTCTTGCCCAGATAGGGAATAATCCCCCAGGCATAAGAAGTGGCCACATCGCACACCACCCACAGCTTGATGCCATATTTTGCCGGTTTTGAGGGCATGTACTGCTTGAAGTTGCAGCGACCTCTGAATCCGACGAGCTGTTCATCAACGCAGACATCTTCACCGGGGTTGTAGGCGAGAGGGAGCCGGGCCGCCCAGAGGTCCCACACTTCCCGCAGGGGAGCGAGCTTGTCCTGCTGCACCAACCGGCGCGCTGCCCTGGTCAAGCGGTCATCAGAGGCTGGCAGATGATTCCCCACGGGAACGGTGCACACCAGCGAGGATGAGCAACCCAAACAATGCCCGGAGTTCCACGCGGTGTCCAATCGTCATATTTTCTTCTTCCCTCTATATTGGTGTATTTTATTATTATATCTAGGATTGTTGTAGTTAAAAAAAATCGAAGCTGTCCTCAATAGTTTGGATGTAGCTGACAGCGAGGCGGGTGATCCCACAATGGCGGACGTCTGGAGCCCGAAAGGGGATCCTGGTGTCGGGTGTCGGGGACCAGGCGATCCCGCTCTTTGATTGCCACAAAGGATGGTCCCATCTCTCCTCTGCGGCAACCACCTCCTCATCTGAACCTTCTTCCATTTCTTCCCCTGAATCAGGCCCTGGGGTAAAGGCCTGATCTTCAGCCTCTTCATCCGAAGAACAGCTGTCATCCGTGGATGAGGATGAGGCTGACTCTCCCTCTTCCTCAAGCTGCTGAAACACCTCCAGGGCTTCATTCACGTTGAATCTTCTTCTCATGGTTGCGGTTCAAAGAAATGAATCCTGATCTGAGTCTCATATATGTACTTTTGATCAATTGGTGCACCTGTGTAAGCTGCCCCTACTGAATGTAAACAAAATTCGATTCTGCAGGAATTTGTTTTGAAAAACAAATGTATGCCTTTGAAGTTTTTCAGCCTTCATCTTAGCTTTCATCCATGCAAATGCTTTGTACTTATTGAAATAACATTTTGCAAAAGTAAAATTGTGAATGAGTATCTGAAATTTAGCAGAAAATCCTTTGATTTTTGATATATAGCATGCCTTTGATGAATATTCATGAAGTCAACAGAGTGTGAGAACCTGTGCCCCCCCCCTACACTCCCATTACCCACACCTGCTCAACCACTCCAGATAATGATCACAGATCTGTCTTTTGAAGATCTGTAAAGTGCTTTGATACCTACATACACGCATGCCTGCACAATCACACACAAAGGAACACATGTCAAAATGCTATTTTGCAGAATAAGCTAATTTTGTACATTCAGTCAGGCTTATTTTTTGAAAGAACACTGAAAAAGCACAATTACCAAAAATTCAGAACACACACATTCAAACTATTGTATGGCATCTCTAAATAACACACAAACCATTTTTTTGCAAAATATGTAATATAATGGGCAGTCAGAGGTAAAGAAATACAGCTAAATCATTCAGTTTAAATGCTGGGTCAGCCATTGCCCTGCTATATATGGAGAAAGTATGCCATGTAGTGAAAAACGGTAAAAACTGCTTCTTACATTTGTGATGAGACTGTAAACACGGGCACAATCATAATTTTTTAAAATTATGCCAATATTTATGCTAATTCAAAATATATGATTTACATGAAAGTCAATGGCACAAAAAAATGCTTCAATGTGCTTAACTGTACAAAATGATTTCCACGTTTTAATAAAGTAGGTTGAATATTTTTTCAAACTTTTTTTTGTAATTCCTTCCAAAATACACATCCTCCATAAAAATTAGATAAATTGCATTAACACAGCCAAAGTTATTCACAAAAATACACGTGTCAGCACAAAAAAATGCTCTAATGTGAGGTAAGGGTTAAACTTTGACTTCACTCTTATCTCCAGAAAATCAATGGACAATAAAAGAATGGCTTTCTCAGAAACAGAGGCACTGAAGCCCAATATCCAACCTGAGGTGTCAAACAGAGAGTTTGACACACTATAGGGTCTAATCATGGAGCTGTGAAAAGGAAACCGGCAATGACCAGGGTCAGATGACCGAGTGGTAACAACACACCACACGGTCAGGCGCAAACCAGCAAGAGGAAGGTGGAAAAGGAGGCGCGAAGTCTTTGCTTAGGTTACACAGAAAGATTGAGTCACTGACAGGAAGCATGGCCCTTCGTGCCGGATCATCACTGAGAGCCAGAGCAGGGAGAGTGTGCTAAGTGACAGCTACTTCATTACATTTTTAAAGAGGTGATCTTAAATTATTGAGCCAGTCAGCATACAAAGAAGAAGCCATTGATCCCTAAGGAGAGAAGCATGATACTGTTTGGATGAAGACACTTTCTTTTCAGGTGGTGTGACACCTTAGCTGGCACTGCAGCACATGGCAACACAAAGAGAGTGAGGTGTCATTAGGATTCAGGTGAAAAGATACGGCCTGCTCTCGCTGATGGAAAAGCTCAGCGGAACTCAAGATGGCCCCTAATTGATGGACGGGAATCAATCCACCTAATTGAAGATTTAAAAAAATGGTCAAAGATAAAGCACTGTCCTCCCATATGCCTTTCCAGAAACTGAGAGGGGTTGGAGAAAGCCCTTCCACTGAACTTGGAGACCATCCATTGATAAATTAAAATTCTGACCCTGTTTGAGCAAAATGTTTTGGAAAACATCCGAGTGAGAAAAAGACAAACATCTGGGGCCATGTGAAAAGGAAACAGGAATATCATGCATCTTGGCACTAAAGTCCAAAGAAGCCCAAACAAATTACAACTTTGTTTACATTTGTTAGTAAGCCAATTAATGACAACCGGGAAACTTCAAGTATAAGTCAAGAAAAATAATCTGAAACATTCTTTTTCTTTAAAATGCCTTTTCCACTTTCATGATTGGATAGACAATAAATGCACATCCATGCATACATATGCATGTATACCTGCATCTAAACATAAATGATTATGTAGCCATACATACAAGCATATATATGTGTAGATACAAATATACATACATATATTTATACATAAGCATATATACACTAACACACATATCTATCTAAATGTGTGCTTAAAGGTTTAGTGCTGTTTGGAAGCAGAAACATATTACAACAATCATGTTTAAGCTAAATCCATCACAGTTAACAACAACAAGGCACTTTTCCCTGACACATCAATTAAATCACCTGTTGCCTCGGGCAAAAAATGACTTACAACTGTTTCCAGCATTCCCATATTTTGTAATGGTCTATCTAGTCACTGAATCCCCCTCATTTCGTTAGTCATTACAAGATATCTCAGAGGTAATAAACATGCGTGGTTTGAGGTAGACACCTTCCAAAGCACCACAAACGCTGGAGGAGGAATGCCAGCTCTCGCATTAGCCGGTTTGTGAGTAAGAGTTGAGTCACAGAGCGGGAACAGAGAGGAGTACCTGTACAGAAACAATGCAAGCAGACTTCGAGAGAAGGATGGTAATTTTCACTTTCCGTGCAGCAAGACAGTTGGCCCTTCTAGCTCTTTAAATCACAGTTTGACATCACAAATGGAATGAGGAAAACACTGGAATACACACAAGTAAGTGCATGCACACATATGCACAAGCACATACACACACACACACACACACACACACACGCACATACACACACACGCACATACAAATGCTCAAGTAAAAACAAGTTAATTGATGACTAAGGAATAAATGGAAATGGGAACAAAAACACGACCTGCAGTGTGTGTGTGTGTGTGTGTGTGTGTGTGTGTGTGTGTGTGTGTGTGCGCGCGCGCGCCCCAAATAAAAGCTTAATGACCAGGAAACCCAAATGTAACTTTTCAAATGTCTACAAAAAAAAAAGAAAATACAAAAAAAAAAGACATTTTCTTTTAAAGTTATTTAAAGTGACGATGTGTATTTTTCCTTGTGATAGGAGGCAATACATACCTAAATCATTGCAAGCAAGTGTTATTTTTGTGTTTGAGTAAGACCTTACCAACGGATGGCCATTAGGGTCAAAAATCCCTGGGAGCCCAATTTTAAAATGCACCCAAACCTTACACCCGGGCTACATGTACTTCATCAGATCGTTCAACCTCCAGCAAAACGGCAAACACATCAGAATCCTTTCATCACTGGCAACGAGCAACAAAGTAAAACAACAATTTTAAAGAATGTCGAATGCTTTGTAACCGCTTGTTAGAAATCGATAAATGCATTTTGTCCTCAGACTCACGCGGAAGGAAACACTGCGTCTAAAATGGCGTCAGCCAGAGAATTAGACCTACTTCCATGTATTTGATCCAGACTTTAATATTCATATGTCTCAATCCACCAATATTTTTCAACAACTGGGAATCATTTAATTCATTTTCAACAACATTTTGAAAGGTATTTCCAGAGACTAACAGTACAAACTACACATTGTCACTTTAAGACACTATTGGTAATAATACATATTTATGATGAAATAAATAACATCAAAGAGCGATATCAAATGTGATTTCTATCTTTTTAGTTTAATGGCAGATTGCACAAACAACCCGTGAAGTCTCGAGGGATCGTGTGATCTCGTGAGTCCAGCGAAGAGCACAGCGAGGACGCCGTGCTGCTGCCAAGACTCTCCCGTTGTGAAAAGGACCGCTTTGAAGTTTGCACGTAAACCGTCCCGCTGCCGTTTTGCGCTGCTGATGCCTCCAGTGTGAAGCCGACGTTAAGACTATGCATCCCAGAATGTTTCATTTTATATTTTTCACACTGATCTATGAGTCATTTTATAAGGTCGTTACAAAAGTTTTTGAACTGACTGCAACAGAAGGAAATGACATATGTTTGCACGTTTTGTTCGTGCCTTGTAAGGTCTGACCGTAGAGGGGGGTGCAGACGGAAATGAGCCCTCTGTTATTTGGGCCGAATGTTCTAGTTAACAGTGTCTGCATCAAATACATCATGTTATTTACACTAAATACCACAGTTGGTCTTTAAAGGACTCAGGACGTGTTTGTGTCTGTGTTTTGGAAGGAGGCGGGGGGGGGGGGGGGGGGGGGTTATCCTTCTTTAATGGCAGGCACCCTGCTAATAAGTCAGACTTGTTTTGTTTCAACTCATTATGATCTGTGTGTAAAATCAGAAAGATGCAACTGTTATTAATAAAAACAACAGTGTGAAGATATTTGAACAATTGTAATAACATTTCCTCCATCCCGTTTCCCTTACCGCTGCAGCCACAGACGCAGAACTGTTTAATCAGAGAAAAACATATTTATGATATTTGATGTTTAAAGCCCAAGGAAAGAACATGGTGTCACCCATCCACACCGTGTTTAAAGGAAGAATGTGTTCTTTTTTTCCAGCCAGGTGTATAAAACAAGTCATTATGGGATTCCAAGCATAGTGGAAATTCCTGGAAAAAAGCAGATATCAAAACATTGATCTGAAATGCCCAAAAGTTTTATTCTGGTTTTTGTTTGAAACAGCAGTGTTGTACATTTTTGGCCCAGAGGAAGTGCTAAATTGCCAGTCTTGCTTTGCAACGTTGACCAGAAGCGCAGCAGAGTCGTCCCAATTTTACAACATTCCACATCAATGCCGTTTTCACATAATGGCTAAAGCTAAATTAGCAGAAGTCAACTACAAACAACTGAAGTCAACACCATTCCTTTTTGCTTGTTCATTCAGACTAAACAGAGGAAGATCAGCCTCAGTGTGAGCTTTCAAATTACAATAATCTGGGACTGATGAATCATCTGAGACAACAGCGCTGTAGGAATAAATAACAGGCTTGTCCCTGTTTGACATAATCACTACCTTCGTAAACGACTCAGACACAGGTGGACGATTGGTCAACTTTATTTCATTTCAGAAACTGAAAACTCAACCCGAGTGAGAAGGAGGTCTAAAAGAGAGGAATGTGCTCCATCAGACATGCCAACACATTTTAGACTGGGATGATTTTATACCAAAAACGTTATCATAACAATAAGAAAGACTTCTTAAATTATCATTTCTATGTTTAAAGGACAAATGTACTTCTTTCTGTCTGTTTAGCCTACTTCACCTCTCTGGTTTGAACTTAAAGAAATAATATCAAATGATTTCTAGCAACAACATTAATTCTGGTGTTCAAACTAGGGCTGGGTGATATGGTATGAAATCAACACTGTGATACATCAGCAGTTCACTTTGATAATAAGAGGATATTCATTACCCATACGACAGTGGTGCTGGTGTCAGATTTGGTCGAGGAAAATCCTGTTCCTACAAAAATCCTCCAACAACCGTTTGGTAACATTTTGGATTTGGTCGCTGTCCCTGTCTTCCACGAGCCGCTGCCCGCTGCACCCACTGCTTCAACATTTGAATCTTTCCGTTTCCTCACCGCCTTTCTCCTCTTGTTACAGAACACATCCAGTTTACAGCACAGCATCTTAAATACCAAGTGCACTTGTTGTGTCAACACAATTGCTGTGGTCTCTACCGTAAATGAATGCCTCGTGAGTCGATCTCTGTGGGAAAAAAAAGCTCTGGCACTACTGTTTAAGAAGTTGCTAATGCTAACAGTTAGCTTCTCCTAGCCGAGACGGGCTCTGCTTTTCCTGGCTGCTAAATCAACAACAACCTTCCACGTCGTGAGCCAAAATGGGTCAGTCTATGAATGCAAACTTGACACTACGATGTGCTTTTCTAATCCGAACGTTTCCCCGTTTATTTTCTATCAGAAGCTAATGCAGGAACTAGAGGTAGGGAGATTATTTTCATGTTTAGCCTGCATGTGAAGCTCAGAGTTAACAATCAAATTACAAAAAATGTAAAAAGCGGTTTCTCAGTGGACTTGGCCTTTAAAGGAACGTTAACATCGGCACCCTACACTTACAAAAACAAAATACTGAATATGTCAACATGGGCAAAATGACATAGGACAGAAATGTTGGTATTGATGATTTTTTTGGTATCCCACCCACCTTTAATTCCAATAATACATTATTTTTATAAATACTTACAATTTTTATGTTTTCATAAATTTTCCTTATAAATTTCCTTAATAAGACGTTTTATTTCAATTCTTAACCTCACCTAAGGTCACAAGCTTTGGGTAGTGACTGAAAGGATGAGATTGCGGATACAAATGGCCAAAACGAGTTTTCTCTGCAGGGTGTCTAGGCTCTCCCTTAGAGATAGGGTGAGAAGCTCGGTCATCCAGGAGGGGCTCAGAGTAGATGAGCTGCTCCTCAACATCGAGAGGAGCCAGTTGAGGTAGCTTGGGCATCTAGTTAGGATGCCTCCTTGACTCCTCCCTGGTGAGGTTTTCCAGTCACGCTGGAGGGACTTTCTCTCTTTGTTGGCCAGGGAACATCTTATGATTCCCTCGGAAGTGCTGGCCTAGCGGCTGAGGAGGGAAGTCTGGGCCTCTCTGCTTAAGCAGCTGCCTCTGCGACCCGATGAAAAAGGATGGATGGAAGTTCAATTTCCAAAATGTGCAAACTTCCATTCGTCATAGTCAATATATTTCATATTAGCTACGCTAAATTGAGATTGACAGTAAACAATCGGATTTAAAAACACAAATGTTTAGACTATTTGACTGGTGATAAACAGAACCTCAAATTAGCTGTACCAAAGTCATTCTGAACGGTAAATATTTCCATCATCAGGATGGTTGTGGACATGTTTGTGTAGGGTTTTCTGGCCATGAAGGGAATAACTTCAACTTTTGTGCTCATATCCACAAAAACAAAATACAACACTCAAATTCACATCACAATGAAGTTCAAAATATAAACTAATATTGCATCAAGCTTGTGCAAATCCTACAACTCTGCAGAGGTAAATACTCTAATCAGTATTTGCTAAAGACCGAAGTCTAATCTAGTCTAGGTTTACACTCCAGACTTTTAGGGCCTTTTGAAGTTGCAAATATTTAGCAGTTTGTCAGATTAAACCACAGCAATCCATACTTTTTCACTTTCTTCAGTCTGTTTGGAACTAACACAGTTGGGCTACAACAAGCTTTGATGGTGCAATTGTCATGAAACCAACATGGCCCATAAATGACCACAGAAACTTCAATTAAGCCACGAATGCTGCCTAAAACTGGAAAGGCCTCCGATTTTTTCTGCTCGCTGGCAGGGGGCTTCACAGCTACAACAAGTGCATGCCTGGGAGGGCGGGTTGTCTTGGTCTGACTGCGGGTTGTCAGCCACTTAAGAGTTCAGCTTTATAACTAAAAACAAGAATTATTTTGCCAAAGTGTAAAATGGTTTATGTGTGTGTGCCAAAGATCTGAAACTACAAAAAAAAAATAATAATTACAAGCAGATCAAGTTTTTCTGCTAAAAAAGTGAGTGTTGACAATGACAGATAGTCGTTCATCCTCCTTTTGTTGAGAAGAGTCTAAATGCAGCCATATGTGGAGCTCAGAAGGGCTTATTAAAACTTAAAGATTTTAAATCATCACTCTGGGAAATTACCAGCAGTCAAAGCACATAGAGCGATGGAAAAACACAGGAAAGTTAGCTCTAGCATCTTCTTGCAAAGAAATACAGTTGTTTAGGCTAGATTTAGGCTACATCTGTCATCTGATTGGTTTATTTTTCTATTTTACTATTTAATTTATCATGTCTTCACAAGGCACATCCTTTGTAACTCCCTTCTCTGAGTCATTGGCAGTGATTTATTTTTCTGTTTGCTCTGTGTCTATGTGCTCAAGTACACATAGCCAGGTTTTTGTAAAGCCATATATCCTCCCCTGCCCATCTAGGGAAAAAACGTGGGTCCATGCTACCTTGTTTTTAGCAAAAATAATACTAATGATTCCATTATGAAGCATATTGATAGGCATGCCAAGCCTATAGGTGGCAGCAGTTCCCCAAATTGTTGGCATCTTTACCAAAAACCATTTCTTGGATGTGGAATAACTCAGTGGCGGGATATGATCGTCCTAAACTTTGAGTGAGCGTAAACGCAGGTCACACATGTGAAATCAAAGCATTTTTGTCACAGGCAGTGACGTCGTGAAACCTGACCCCTTCTTTCCACTGGATGCGAAAGAGGTGTGGGATGACAAAGCTCTGTTTCATCCGCAAGCTCCCTTCCAACTGGGAGCGACTCTGACGCAAAACGGGAGCGAAAGCTTTCCAAGCTGCTGGTACCGCAAAGTCACAAAATCATGGGAGAATTGCCACAACATGTGTGATTTCAGAAGTCTTCACAATAATAAGCAAGAAGAAAGATGGCTTCATATATCCAAAAAGGTCTGTGATGTATTTTCTGTTCTGTTTACATCGGCTATTAAGGTTTCACAGGAAATGACGTACATTTATCTGCACGTGACTTTTATTTTGAAAGTTTAGGGATGTTTTATACTGCTTTCGTGTTTGACTTCCTGTCTGGCCAAATTTAAAATGTGGAGTTTGACGTGTCTTGGAAGCGTGGCGCATAAGAAACTGACTTGAAACGTAATGATTGTGCCCCTTTGCTTCTGGGACGTGTCAAAAATGTTACACTTTGCTGCCGGTGGAATGGACCCTTCCAATATAAAGGTGGCTAATTGCCGGACAGTACGTTTCATGTCCGTTTCATGTCCGGTGGAAAGGAGGGGTAAAACCCTGGTTAGTTACGTCCATAAGCTAACATTAACAATGGAGATTTCTAAAATCACCACTTTGGTCGGAGTTTTAGAAGAATTGTTTTTTATCTTGATTTCTGTGAGAATGACAGGCCAAACCGTGGGAAATCTATTTATTTTGTGGAATACTGGAGTATGTGTGAGCAGGATCTTCCATTAAGTAATGGATCAAAATGGAGTTTGTAGATAGGAAACTATGGATGGACAATATATTGGCATCAATATCGGTATCGGCCGATGTTAGTCATCTTTTAACATATCGGTATGATAAACTAAACCAGGCCAATATTAACAACCAATATTTTTTCTATCTCGTCCCCATTTGTTTGCCTGTTGCAGAGGGTGAGCGTGGTGATGTGAAATTGTTTAGTCATGCAAACAGTGAACAAAATCATCTCAGAGCCGTAAATGTGTGTGTTGTGTGTACATAATAATGTAAATTCAGCTTGAATAGTTTGCATTCTATCCAAAATCTGCTGATTTTGGAAGCATTAATGTCAGTATATCGGTATCGGCAAATATCGGTTATCGGCCATAACAGTGAGATTAATATCGGATATTGGTTTCGGCTCAAAAATTTCATATCGGTGCATCACTATAGGAAACCAAAAATCTATATTCTTTTAGACATTTGTTTCTTCCAGTGGACTGCAGTTTTCTGTAATTTCGATCATTAAAAAAAAAGAAGTCTAAATGAGCTTCAGCACATATTAAAATAATTCCTTCACAAAACAGTTTAGAAATAGTTACATGAAATGTTAGATGCCTCTAAGATGTCAGGGTTTTTTTTCCACGCTTTCCAAGCCATTCCTGATTGGCTCAAGGGTTGACTCAAGGAGCCTGTCCTGCCGTCTGGCTTGTGGCAGGCTAATGTTTTCCATCCAAGAATCAGACTCTTATTCATCCCACCGTCTTTATTTTCTTCCAAGGGAACTTTTTACCTGAGTCAGGATAAATCTACAGGGGCTTGATGGAAACACCCGGCCTTTAGCTGCCCGTCTGCCTGCGCCTCCTTATCCTCGACTCAACCCTGAGGCTTGCCCACTGGTTCAAACAGGAGAGATGGATTTGCACACCACCGTGGCTGTCGTAGGTATCGAATGAACACGAACAAACGCATTCCTTCCCAAAACACCCAGGGAAACGGGAATCCCACGCCAACGTGACGAGAGAAGATTTAGGTATTTCAATAGTGATTAAATATCAAAGGTCACAAGGACAAGTGAGTGCATGTTAAAGCACAATAAAAGTGGTTATTAAGCTAGAATGGTAAATGTCATCCCAAGCATGAAAAAAACTATGAATAGCCATGAATGACGGGAAAGAAAACACCTACATACACTCAGGAGTTGTTTACTCATGTAGTTTAAAAGACGGTAAGATGACGCCTTAAAACACTGCAGGTTGTTTTTTTGGGAGAATAGAACGAAGACAGAACAGGACTGTACTTGTCTACTAGACGGATTTGTGGAGCGAAGGTAGAAGTTCCTTAAGTAGACGGAGTAAATGCTGATGCAGCGTGGGGCATAAAAGAAGCCAAATACATTCTAAAGCATCTTAAAATATAAATAACTGTTTATTTTTTGTTTTTCTTAATAAACAGATTAGAAATAGGTTGTATTTTACTTATCAAATTCATCTCTTGTGCTAAAACAGCTGTTATGTCACAAAATGTTTGAACTTTGTGATGAAAAACAGTCAGTGAAAGGTTGGAGGTGTTTCCTTGGAGAGGTTAAAGAGTCTTTTACAGCGTTTTGACTCCATCTACAGGTGGGAGTTTAGTTAAGTTGAGTTTCTGTGGACGGTGTCAACAGCTCTGCTTGTGTCACCTGGTATATCCTGAAGGGGATGTATCTGAAGCCTCCCTCCTCTGTGGAATATTCCATCAGCTTCCTGTTCATCGCCCAGAACTGGTCAAACTTATCTAGGAAAGCACAAACACACAGATCAGCAACTAAAACTACCCCGATGACGAAACATGTATAAGTTTCAGAATCATGTTCCAGGACACTCAGGAAAACCTTTGTGATTCTGAGACAATAATCTGTCTTCTGCTGGATTTGAATTAGCCTCGCTCTAAATCGAGGAAGGTTAAAGCAATAAAGGCTCATTTATTCTTCCGCGTAACCATCATCATCCTTTTATTTTCACTTCAAAATCACAAAAATCATCACGATGTTTATTGTGTGAATATAAACTAAAACATTTTTAAATGTTATAACAATTTTCATTTTATTTGCTTAGTTTTTAATCCCAACCTGAAACTAAAAGGCATGTCTGCTTAATGGTTAGGCAGTTAATACTTTATTTAATAGTTTATTAATGCTTAATAATGCACTAAGTAACATTATTAAAGGGACCCTACTTGTAAAATGTTACCCTTATTTAATTTGAGAAACACATCATTTTTATTCTTGTCTATCAATTTTAGTAAATTTTAATCATATTATTTTAGTTGTTTATTTTTAATTTTGTATCTATTTTACTGTCTTAACATATGAATCACTTTTGGCAGCATTTTCTGTTGTAAATGTTTTTAGAAATAAATTTGATCTTGACCTTTTAACATTGAACTGCTAAATATTCGAAGTCAATGTTTGTTCCTTTACTTCCATACCTCCTACAAATACAAGAAAACTAGGGAAAATAAAAGAACTATACCCCTAATAATAATAATAACAATAATAATAATAATAATAACAATAACAATAATAATAATAAGCAATGAAATAGGTAGATTGATTAATTAGTTAATTAGTCAACCAATGGTTTGATGAATTATTTACTTAGTTATTTAATAAATAAATACAATTTTGGTTTCTGGGGGATATATAATAAATGGTAAATGGCCTGTATTTGTATAGCACCTTTCTAGGGTTCTTCACCCATTCACACACTGGTGGGGATGTGCTACGATGTACAGTAGCCACAGCCCTGGGGCGCACAGACAGAGGCAAGGCCTCTAAACACTAGCATCCCTCCGACCACCACCAGCAGGCAAATAGGACAAAGGCAAAGAGGACACAACAGCATTCTCTGGTCAGAGACGGCATTGAACCTGCAACCTTCCGATTCCTGGACAACCTCCTGAGCTACTGCTGTCCCAGTACAATACAGTAATACAGGTCCGGTCATCCTGCTAGGTGTTGGTAGTGAGGTGAATAATCCAGCAGTGTAATGTTTCATGAATAATCGTGGCAGAGAACACAAAAGTGGAGTAAATAGTCTCGTAAAATTTTAGAAATTTTGGATTTAGATCAATCTGAGAAAGGAAAGTGAATCCAAATATTTAATGATAAAAATGGAGGAGTTGCAGGATTTTAAACCGTTAAATAAAAAAACCTGCTGGTTTCAGACCATCCACATAAAACTTCTCTCTTCTAGATGATGAAAGTTAAACCTTTTCTGTTTCTATTCTCTTTTGGAAATGAAAGTTTGAGCAAAGGTAAAGTTTCATCTCTCACTTTCATGTGCGACTCTTCCTTTAGGGATTTTTTTCTTCACTTTTTATCACTTTTCTAATAAGTTTAGCAACAGAACTGTAAATAAGACACCTTCAACTTTTCAAAGCAATAAAGAAAACTAGATTCATTATTCCTTTCCTTTGTGTTTGATCTTTTAGTAACGAGATGTGTCCGATGATCTCTTTACCACTTTTATTTTCAGGGGGGAAATGAAAGAGATGAAGTTCTACCAGTGAGAGGGCCTTCGGGTTTTTAAACTGGCTCATCTGAAACGTTCTCACCCTCACACATGAAGCAGCTTTCAGTTAAGCACCAGGAACGTTAATCATTTCTGCTACTTAATTACATAACAAGTTACACCAGTTTATAGGTAAATCTGACTTCAATGAAGTTTGTTGAGGAATAGATTAAGAACAGGGGCAGCTCTACAAAGAGACAAATGGGGGCAACCCCACCCCAACCTTGAATATGGAATCCTTTAATAAAAAGCTATAATAAAAAAAGAATACCTCTACATGGAATAATGAATTGGGACAACGCACGAATCATAAATAAAGAACAACAAAAATACAGAAGACGGATTAAGGAAGAGATGGAGATAAGGAGACGCAGACACAACACCATGAACAGAGACAACAGTGTTTACACGTTGGATCACATGGGACTGCGTCATCAGCGTGAAGGATGCGGGCAGCAGAGGGCGACATCGTACTTTGCTGCCCGCACGTAAACGGAAGTGACGTCATGAACAGCTGGTGGCTCTGATGAAGGCGGAAGTTGGACCCAAATAACCTGACATCCCGACGGCTGGAAACATTGGTCTATAGTTGCAGCTACAACCTCCACACACTAGATGTCACTTTGGTGCTCTGTGTTCCATATTCCACCTTTAAAAGCCTAAGAAATAAAATTGGTCTTCAAAGAGATTTAAAAACAAAGAGGGTGGAGGCCTGTTTGATCTGAAGGGGCAATGCATGCTAAAGTCTGTCTCCTGCCACTTTACAAGCTCTCCCTCTCCTGGATTTGCAGCGCAATATTGGTACCTCCAGCAACGTCTGACCAGCTGACCTAAGTGAATGGGACTGTATGTAGGGTTTTAAGAGGTCTGATAGATTAGGAGTTGCAGAGCCAATGAGCGATTTTAAACCATTAAGAAAAATTTAAAATGAAACATAAAATGCAAGTAGTGGAGGGGCGCCGAGATTGATGCGATGTGCTCAGACCTCCCCATCAGAAACTACGCAGCAGCGTTCTGCACCAGCTAGAGGCAACAAACCGTGGCCCGGACGACCCCAAACATTAAGCCATTACGTATGAAAGGGCTCAAGGGCAAATCGCTCTTGGATATCTCATCAGGAACATAACACCTAAACAACATCTTATCACCAATAACCCCTAGGAAACTGAGCACCATCCAGCTCCTACATGCATGTAGTGAACTATCCGACTACCCCCACCATCAACCACACATACACCACAGTTAACATCCGATTAGAAACTGACCTGTCAGCACAGATGTGGTGGAAGGTGTGGGAGATGAGGACTGATCGATGTTTTCTTAAAGGATGCCAAACAGGTTTGAACGTATGCATGTCTGAACATAATTAAATGATTGTTTGTAAAAACGCCACACAAGACAAAAAAAGTGTTCCAGGAGCTAAATCTGCACAATACACGTATGTGTAGGTGGATGAGTCGCTGGAATACAGCACATGTGGATGTTTGTGTTAATCTGTGGGTGTGTAACAGCTGTCTGTGGTCTGTTTTCATTAAAATGTGAGTGTCTGCACGTGCATCTCACCGTTCTGCAGGCCCATCCACAGCTGTTTGTGGTCTTTCTTCTGCATGTCGTTAATGACTTGGCTCTTGTGCTTCAGGGCGTCGGCCTCCTTGATGCTGGACATGAAGTGAGCTTCTACTACGGAGTTCGACGGACAGTGAAGGAGGTCCTGGTCTGGAAAACTCTGCCACATAGATGACAAAGCTACTATTGGAAGTGTTGGAATTCTAGATGGTCAGAATGTTATAAGCCATATAAACTGCGAGGGGATCTGGTGGGGTTCTGGAAGTTTTCACCTGTTGTTTATGGGCTTTTTCCAGATTGTCAATGGAACTGAGCTGATAGGATTTAGAAGTTGAGAATAAACAAAAAAGCTAAAAACTGCCTTGTTTTTCACCATGAAAACACCACGCTACATTAGCTAGTCTAGCATGCTAAAGTTTTACGGTTACGTCGGTGCGTTAGGTTAAGAACTATGGCACAAATTAAGTGCCAACAACAGGTCCAGAAGGTAAAATGAAACCCTGGGGAACAAGAGATGGGCGTTCCTGTACTCTGGAGAAAGGGAGTTGGACCTTTGAAGTGAGCATTTTCAACAAGTAATGGTGCGTTCGATTTATCCTTGGAACTCGGGAATCCTGACTTTCGAGTAGGAAAAATTTAACAAAACGCCACAAAAAGTCAGACCTAGTCGGAAACTCGGAAGAATTTCAGAACTCCGACCTTGACATCCAAAATGGCAGCTCTCGGTATCAACAACAGTAACTTTTGGGTGAAACATGTTTATTTTACTAAACAAACTTATAAGTGTGTTTAAAACCAATGTTGCATGTAGTGCAACTGTAAGTTGAACGTACTAAAAGTTTTATGTGCATGTTGAACATACAGCTTAAAACTATGTTATTAAGAGCAATCAACAAACAATGGCTACTTGGGGAGTGGGCGTCGCCATATTGGAATCCTGACTTCCCCGACTACTGAAACCAGAACTCAGGTAACTTGGGTGTGACACGATTCCCAGTTCCAAGTTCCAACATCCAAGGTAAATCGAACATACCATAACTTGCTTTAATGGCAAGAAAACCATCTCCTACTACATCTTTAACAAAGCATTTTCCTCCACTCATGGGCTTAATGACTTAATAATTTGTGAACAGATTCTGATTGGTTCTCACCTTAAAGTGCACAGTGATGCTCCAGGGTAAAACAGTGTTGGAGGCATGGAGATCAAACAGGACTCCAACTGGATAATGCCTTAAAGAAAAAAAAAGAATAAGAAAAAAGAAATTAAAAATTTAAGGAAGACATTTTTTTTTACTCTTGATCAGTTTTTGCGTGACCTTCATCATCGCCCTCTCCTTATTCAGGTCTTTCTCCAAATTCAGCCTTTCCTGGGATCCACTGATTACCTCTTTCTTATTCATTTTCTCTTTGCTGTTCCTTAAATTTTTTATCACAATTTTTTACTTTTCTCATTTTTATGATGTTTTAAATCATTTTTATTTGTTATTTATTTTTGCATTTTTGTTCTTGTGAAGGGCCTTGTGGTTTTAATCTTGTATTATAGAAGATTGTTTCTTCTTCTTCTTAGTCTGAGAAAATAATTACAAGAGTTCATCATATTGCTTGTTTTATCATTATCAAGAAGATAAACAAAAAGCACATTTAAAAAGGACATGGCAGCCGACTGAAGTGCTGTACAGATAAAAAGTAAAACACAACATAAAAACAAAAACACAATAATAAAAGTACACCACAAAACAGTAAAATCACAGTCAATAAAAGAATACAATTAATAAAAGTCAAGAGTTTAAAAATGCCTGGTCATAAAAGTGGTCCTTAATTATTATTATTAATAATAATAATGCAGAGTGGTGGGCTGCGCAGTGGTGCAGTGGTTAGAGCTGTTGCATTGCAGCGAGAAGGTTCTGGGTTCGCTTCCCGGCCTGGGATCTGTCTACATGGAGTTTGCATGTTCTCCCTGTGCATGCATGGGTTCTCTCCAGGTACTCCGGCTTCCTCCCACAGTCCAAAAACATGACTGTGAGGTTAATTGGTCTGTCTAAATTGTGCTTAGGTGTGAGTGTGTGTGTGTATGATTGTTTGTCCTGTGTGTCTCTGTGTTGCCCTGCGATGGGCTAGCTCTCTGTCCAGGGTGTACCCCGCCTGATTGCCCATTGACCGCTGGAGATAGGCACCAGTCCCCCCGCGACCCTACATGGATAAGCGGATTCAGACGATGGATGGATGGATGGATGGATGGATGGATGGATGGATGGATAATGTAGAGTGGTAAAAGTTGTTCTTTTAAGCTTAATATATTACCTTTACTTACGACCAATAAGCTGTGATACTCTATATAAATATAGAATATCAACCTGCTTGGTCTTTGGATGTTTAATCAGAAGATTCTAAGACTCTTTGCTTTTTCAGGGATCAACACACACTTTGTCTCAATTCAGAGTCAGGTTTATAAAAGATAAGAAATTTATTTTCTAAACAAATTAAAAACAAGACAAGTTAACCAAGGCTACTGTGATGGATGAATTTAAGAGGCTGGGATGTGATGTATGGTGACTATGTGTGAATGTGAGGTTATCAGAACCTTGTATCTAGAAGAACTGAGTTCTGGGTGTAAAGAATTTGGTTTGCATTAAACTATGAAGTTGGTTCTTATCAAAACGGCATCAGACGCAATCTGGCTGTGTTCTACGTACCCCTGAGGAGACACCCTTTCGGATCCGAGATGTCGGGGGTGTCGGGTGACCCCAAGGTACCGAAGTTGTAGAAAAGACCGCAGTACGACCAGTTCGGTCCACAGTCATCTCCCGGATCACAACAGATAGATGACATCGTTTGTGTCTAGAACCGCTGTTTCTGAATGGCTGAAGGAACCGTTTTGCCGTGTCAGCTGTAGGCAGCTTTTAGCTTGTCGAAAGCTTTGGGTTAAAGAGGGTTCGCTACGGATGGCCTGTCCGTAGCTTTCTCTAGAACTGACTCACCGTCTAGTGAGCTCTGTTTTAACATTCTCATATTATGAATTCTTGGCCAACTGTGACGTGCCATGTTAAGGGGTGTTCACAAGCGAACCTCAGAACGTCACGCCTCTTTCAGATACAGGATGTTCTGATTTGTGGCTAAGAACATATCTATGTGTCAGGATATTAGCTTAACCTTGTCATCGTCACGTGTCTGAGTGTGTGAGCTGTCAGAAAATAGTGATTCACTAGTTAAACCAACATTACTGATCATAATATCAAAATGTTTTATTTCAAACTTCAGTAGTTCAAGCACAGATTAATCAACCCTATTAATTTAAGCACAGATTAATCAAAACATTATTGATCATTTCATAAAACATTTGTTCATTCCATTTCACGATTGATTAACTCATGTGAGCTGAAAATAGTAACTTTATTCAGAGGCATGAGGAATCCTGCGGTGTTATCAGAAGAAGGCTTTGTTTGGGAACACAGGCTGACATCGTGTCCCTCCTGAAATGTCGACAAGGTTTGCAGAACCTTCACTACGTTTACATGCAGCCAATATCCGGGTTATGATCGGGTTAAGGTCGGTATTCGGGTTTCTGAGTTGATCAGAATAACCCGTTTACAAGCATAAATAGAAAGAGTTACCCCTAACTTGCATAACCCAATTTAAATGCGGACGTTGGGGTAGCGTCAGGACGTATGGACTACGTCCAGATGCAATATGCATCATTTCCGGTTCTACTTGTTCCGGTATCCGTGAAAACAACAACATGTTTCCCAGTTCGGAAGAGATAGTGACCGCGTTTGTTTGCGCTTTAGTTTCCTCGTCACTCCAAAAGTGTGGTGCTGTGCCGCGACTCGCCATGTTGCTCCCAACTTGTTGTTTACTTCCGGTGTTCTGGCGCATACAAGACGTCTCGCTACTCAAAAGACCAAGATTCCTTGCGAACAGAGCACGCGCAGAACACACGCTTTGATGGGGATATCCCGATATGCGTTTACACGACCAACCATTCGGGTTAGAAAAGGGTTACCCCAAGTGTAGTAACCGGGTTTTTAAAACCCCGGTTATGAGCATATCCGGGTTTTTGGCGGTGTTTACATGGACCTGCGGAACCGGGTTATTGTGAATCTGGGTTTTAAAAGGGTTACTGGCTGCATGTAAACGCACTGCTTGTTGGAATGTAGAATGTGAAATCCACCTTAAGAGAATGGAATTCATGTCTTCCGGTGACCGGTGGCATGTAGGTCAGTTTTTAGGTGAAAACTGACCATTGCTGGACGTTACAATAATAATAATAATAATGTTATTATTATTAATAATAATAGATTATAAAAATTGAAAGTCAAACTTGGAAAGTTAAAAAAAATTTGTACTTTCTAACATTACAAAAATTACTCCGTTAAAGAGCTACAGATTTTCTCAATTACTTTTAAAACAATTGATTTTTATTAAATTAATGCATCAAATGTTTTACAACAGAGACACCTTGTGGCTGAAATGTGTGTCTGCATCTCATCTAAACAAGCAAAGCTGCATTAACAGATGATAGCAGAACAGATAAGAAGCAAAGACAAAAGGTGAACACAGCTCAGACATATCTGGTATGTGCGAAGGTACGAGGCTTAAAGGGGTGACTGTGGATGTTTCTAACTAGTTCTGGAGAACATGACTCAGCAAAGCTAGTGTGAATCTGTTTTCTGCCATTACTCTGATTATTAGGCACCTTGTCGTTTAGGAGGGCTAGGCGTTTATTCTAATGCTGACACTGATGCGGTGATTTGGTTGTAAGCATGTGATGTGTGTAGTAGTATCTGTAGTCTTTTAACAACAATAAACTAATTATCTGAATATAGGTAAGAATTTTATGAGAAAGACTGGCAGGGTTGTAAAATTATTTTAGTAAAGAAACTTAATGTTTTAGCAAATGGAAATGAGAATGAATGATCACATACATAAACAAAATACATTTATAATACAAGAAGCTTCACTGTTGTTGCAGATTAGATGACTGAAGGTTTCTTACCATTTGAGTGGTGTTCCTTCGTACTCGAACCACATCTCCACGTCCTCGGCCTTCATCACTTTGAGGAAGTGTTTTTTCACCTTGTCTGTGACCAGAGGCAGGTAGCTCACCCTGGGGAGCAGCAGCTGCAAAAGTAAACCGGTTATAGAAAGAAACACTCCCAGCTCAACACACAGGCACATACAGCTTGAGTCTGCATATTTGCTGGTGGCTATTTCATGAAACCAGAAAATCTGTTGAATCATTTATTTTATAATAGATGACAATACTGATGTTTTAGCTTTGCTTTAGTTCGTTGGTCTGTTTCTCCACCAGAGAGCAGCTGATCCACTTACATAGTAAGGTTCTGCCTCTCTCTCAGTAGCCTCATCCGGGTTCAGGGTGAAGCAAGTGGGTATCCGACCAAACCAAACGTCTCTCAGTACATCCTTGTCATCTGCCATGCTGCAGCTGCTGTTTCCAATGGGACATAAAGAAGAAAATCTCCAAACGCCGAAGCCTGACTCCCACAGCAAGTTACTTCCTGCTCAAAAACAGAGCAGACAAAAGTAATAAAACGTTTAGTAGCATATGTGAGAGTTGCTACAAAAGTATCCCCACCCCGAGTTACCAGATAATACATAACTTTAGTACAGTTATTATCAAGTAATATAGGCAACAACTTACCTGCTGGGCTTCCAAACTAGCTCCACGCTACACAATCGTCACCCAAGATTGACGTTAGCTTGAGAGCTAGCTGGGCTAACTTAGCAACTGGAGGTTTAAGGAAGACCGGGTAGGATGAACCGATGCGTGCTTGTTTCCTATATATTGCTTCATATGAGTGGATATTTTTTGAGAAAGACAGACTTTACTGTCAAGTAGGTTATCTCACTTTTTTAAATGTTTTCTAGCCAGCCTGAATAGCTGTAGGGCCACATTTGCTGGTGTGTTGTGAAGATGTCTCAGCTGTCACCGGAAAACGGCTACAATTACCCGCAAAACAGCGACCCCTGCTGACAACTTACTTTACACCAAGTATAGCAAAAAACTCTCTTTATCTTTAATATACATATCACAGGAAGTTGGCAATTACGGTGGAAAAATAATTTAAAACATCAAAATTGATCGTTACTTGTAAAATGGGAAGAAAAATTTGGAATAAGCAGTGATGCGTCATCATTTTGCGACGGGACGTGTAAGCTGCTAGGTAGCTACAGAAATGATGGACCAAAAATTGAACATGGAGGGCCTTGAAATGCGTCTTCAGGCACTGGAGAACCGAATGTACGGCGACAGGAAAAATAAAAGCGGAAAACCTATCAAGGTCTGTCATTAATACTCATTTCCTAACATAAAAGGAATATTTAAATGGAAAAGTTAGCTAGGTGTTATCTTAGCATAACAAACGTCGGTTGTTACCAGCTGCTAGTGAACGCCCTTTCTGTTTAATTGAATTTTGTGTGACTTTTATGAAACATTAGGAAGTAACTAGTTTTCTAATGTGTAAAGGAATAAATTAATTATGTCTCTGTAGTAAACATAATATGGCGACATAATTTTTGCCAGAAGGGTGTCACGTTAGAGCATCATATGATGTCTAACAAATACACCTTTTTTATTATTATACATTCAGGCCAAAATAAAAGCCACAAAATCCCAATCTCTGTGTTTTGTAATGATTAGATTTACTGATAGGTGTGGTGCTAAATTAGGAAAAATTTTCATGCAGCTATGAGATTTTCCCATGACAGCTATGGCTGCAATCTAGTTTAATACAGCTGGTATTTAAGTCTAATCCATGATTAATCCATAACTCAATACTCGCTGACATGTTATGTATTTAAACCTAATCTCATTATTAGATTTTACAAGGACAATCAAGAATCTATCTATCAATGTAACGTGTCATTCCACAGTAGATGAATTTAAGTGTTTTCATCCGTTGTTAAGTCAGTAAACTGGACACAGCACAATAAGGCTTCACATGCTAAAACACTCATATTTAATTTGTCTGTTTTAATCTAAGCTAATCGATATGTTTTGCCTTCTAGTGTGCAGAATCTTTGGCTAGGATTCAAGCAGGTCTGACCAACACAGCCAACAAGCGAGAACGAGTCAAGATCCTGCACAAGAAAAGTGAGGCACACTTTATTACCCATCTCTAGTGTGAATCAGGCTTATTGACGCTTACTATACTGTTCAGGCTACTTCTCAATTACAATATTACTCATTTATCTCAGTGTTGATTGCCTTTAGTCGTTCAATTTTATCTTTAAAGTAATAAGCTATTACTTACTATAAAACAACACTAATTCATGGATAAGGAGCAAGTGGTGACAAGATACCAGTGCTTACAGAAATTTTACTGATGTGCTCAGTTGAGGACCTGATGAAGTATCTGGACCCGCAGTTTACCGACCACATGACTTTACCTGATGCCATGAAGCTGGAGTTCATTCTTGCTGGTATGAACCAGAGGGAAAGCCTTGTTTTTATGTAAAACCACTTGTGCAGCAGTATTATATTTGCCATAAATAATTTCTGCTATATATTCTGTAAAGTTTATGGTGTTAATTCTGTGTGATTGCAGAGGAAGAGTTCTTGCTTTCTCAAGCTGCTCTGTTGGAGCAGGTCAACACGCTGCAGCCACTGTTGGACAGCACCTATATCAGAGGTTTGATACTTCTTTTAAATTAGATACAGCTTTTACCTGACCTGTTTGAAAATCTGTATTTTATCGGGATTAATTCTATTAACCTAAATCTGTTGTCTTAAACCGGTAATGAAATGTTCTTAGCTGCTGTATTATTTCTTTCATTTGTCCGTTTTTAATGTGCACAGATGTACCTGAACATGCAACAAAGCTGCAGCGACTGTCTCAGATTCACGTAAAACAACAGGTAGCCGTTTTTCTTCATCTGCTTTTCTTCTGCACCAAATCTTTCTGTTGTTATTGGTTTTATTCGTGAGATTGTCTTGCAGGACCAAACTGAGACTCAGTCGCTGGAGGTGAAGAAGCTGTTTGAGGAGTACAACAAAACGGTACCGTGTACAAGATTAATTTTTTACATTTTAGTAAAATACAGCAGGCATTATTAGCTTTGTGTAAATCATACGGGGATGAAAACACACTGATTTGTGGCGTCTGATTGGCAGATGTTCCTGCTGTCCAAGCAGTTCACCCAGTGGGATGAGACCTTGAGGAAAATGGAGGAGGCCAAGGGAATCCGACCTGTGGAGTAGTTCCTCAGAACTGTCACTTACAGTCGGGGTGATGATAAAGAAACCTGCACTATGATGGAAGCCCTTGATCCCACGTGTTACATTATGTAGCTTATTTTACCACAGTAAGTCAGAAAAAAGACATAAAGCATCAACTGCATTTGAAATATTCAATTTTTGAATTATTTTGTAAAAGTTTAAATAGATAAAAAGTTGCATTTTCCCGTTTACTAAGAATTATAACAGATGAACATAAAAATCAACTTTCTTCTGTTGTTGTTAAATATTTATGGCTGTGGTGTTGCCCTATCATTAACTCCTGTGAACCTTGTATTGCAGAAGTTTTTGAAAAAATACAATAACTTAGAATAAATGAATCCTTGTTAATTGTTTTTTTTCTCCATATGATTTGCCTCTTAATTTTGAGAAACTGTTCGTAACTATTGCCAGGCAATGAAGTATTTTAAGCCTCTGTATCAACATTAAATGTAATTGTAAATCGGAGAGCTTTTGTCTCCTTTTATTGTCCATGGATGGGACAGGTATTTAATGCTCTGTATTTTCCTTGAGGTGTCTCCTGACATGCTAGAGCTCAAAACGTTTATTTAACCAGGCAAGTCGATTGAGAAGCAGCAGCAAGAGCAGAAAATGTAAAAACAAACTTGTCACAACAGGATAAAAACATTCAAAAACAAAACATGCATTATAAAGCATTTAGTGTTCATAATTCGGTATACAGCATGAAAGCAGTTAATAAAACAGCTTAAATGTTTACATATATATAAAATGTTCACAAACTGCCTGCTGAACCAGGACTATGTTCTTCAGTGCAGATTGTTTCCAGGTGGTTCCTCCACAGGTGTGAATTCTCCATGTAAAACACCTGATGTTCCTTCAGCAGGATGTGATCAGAAATATGCTTAGTCCCTGTGATGGTGAGGATGGTGGCATTTTTATTTGTTCCTCTGGTGTTCCAGTTAATGCTTTTTGTCTATTTTATCATTTCCAAATATGAGATCCTCACCAGTCAGGTTGAGCTGTAAACAAATCAAGGGGATTAACTGTACAAAATCTAGTTAGTTGGAAGTTGGGGCAGCAGTAGCTCAGGAGGTATAGCGAGTTGTCCAGTAGTCGAAAGGTTGCAGGCTTGGTCCCGGCAGAGAATTCTGCTGTTGTGTCCTTGGGCAAGACACTTTACCTGCCTTGCCTGCTGGTGGTGGTCTGAGGGACCAGTGGCCTCGTCTCCATCAGTGCGACCCAGGGCAGCTGTGGCTAATGTAGCTCGTCCCCATCAGAGTGTGAATATGTGCGAATGGATGAATAGTGTAATGCGCTTTGGAGTCCTCTGACTCTGAAAGGTGCTATACAAGTTCGTGTCATTTCTCATTAATGTGAGACCGAGGCTGACGCCTTCCCTTGAGCAAGCAGAGCACTGGCAGCTCATCTGCTACCTGTCAATCACAGGGACACGCCCCAGATTATTCATCAATTTAAACTTTAAATGTTTCTGATTATAACCATGTCACCCTGAGTTTTTCATGCAGGCTGACCATGAAACTAGTCTGCTGTACCTATCTCCTGAATCAGCTTCTGATAGAAACTCTAAAATTTGAAAATCCTCACAGATCTACTGTCACGATCTGCTCCTACCTCCCTCTGACTCCTACTCTCTCCTGCCCCTGATTAGTTATTGGTCTCACCTGCCCCTTGTTAATCTGCCCATGTGTTCCTGATTGTTCCCCATGTATTTATACCTCCCGTCTTTATGTGTCCCTCGTCGGATCATTGTTGTGTCTTGTTGTTTCCTTCTGTATCATCTGCCATTAAATCCATTTTTGCGTTATCTGAGCCTGCATTTCTGCCTCCTGGTCCGCCGCCACCCACACCTCAATGTGACATCTACATCCTACTGAATTAGCATTTATGCACTGCCGATCTTGACGATCTTGACTCATGACTGAGAAGGATGTCGTCGTTTTAACGTTCGAGAATCAGCAGAGGACGTCTCTGCTAGTTTAAGCTAACCGCTAGCATTAGCAACTCCACCACACAACAGAACACCTCCAGGCTTGTGTTCATTGTGGAGATAAAATATCCACGTTGCAAGTCAATGGTAATCACATTGCTGTTATCCAATAAGGGGCAAAATGTTTAGATATTAGGAAATAAGATGCGAAAGCCTGTCGTCTAAAGCTCTGTTGTGATGGGGACAAATTTTTGGTCAGAGGAATGGTGCACCGATATATTTTTCACCCCTGGGAAGGATTGAAACAAGTGATCTACTCCTTTAATTACATCTAAATGGATGAGTTAGACAAATTACACCTCCTTCAGAGTTGCCATGATGGTAACTTTAGCATATTAAACTAAAATGTTTTTTTGAACCAGGCTGCACACATGTTTATTTCTGCTGTGAAGTTGGCATTTTAAACATAGGAGTCAATGGTAACTTGCTCCTTTCTGGAGCCAGCCCCATGTGGGCTGCAATTTTCGTCACTTCCTCGTTGGTTTCACTTTTGGCAGATGGAGTTTGCCCCTTGGGTTAAACGCATGGACAGTATTCAGCAAAGTCCAGGTTTAAGGTTGCAGAAATATGTCAGTGTTAAAGAACAAAATGAAAAAAAAAATTTAAATGGCAAATGTTGACTTAAAGCACATGAGTAGGCCACATGCCTGCAGTGCTACCCTTACGCCGTAGCGCACAAAGGTAGCCAAGTGTTCACAGTTGTTGTGAAGAATTCCATAGACCCTGCAGTTCTGATATGTGTCCATAATGTGGTTTATTATATCATTGTCTTTTCCCTTACAGTAAGTTTCTCCTGTTAAAGGATTCGTATAGTCATCAAGGTAGTTGTTCACCTCGGGCTCTTCATTCAGCACCAGTTTAGAAAACTTACAGCCAAAATAATTCTCTGTCATAACGAATGAAAAGAAAAAATAATGTTTCTTTCAGCAAGTTGTCAAATTTTCATTGATTATTATTTCTTAAGGTGTAAATTCACTCGCTTGATAGTTCATAAATGTTCTCTACCTTTTTGTCACAAATCTCTGCTTCTCCCACAGACTGCAGTGTTTGAAGCAGTGGCGGCTCCTGAGAAAAATCTCGGAGGGGGTGATACATGACCACAAAGTCTACCTTTTATTGCCCCAAAATCTACCTGTTTAACAAAATTTTAATTTCCTCATATGGCTCTACAACCCTATTATCTAAGTCAGCCTATAGTTTTCTAAGCAATGTGATTATTTAGGCCCTTCAGCAAGTGAATACCGTAATTTCCAGACTATAGAGCGCACCTCAATATAAGCCGCACTGGGCTAAAAGCCGCAGATATCTACTGAATTGAAAACGTAGTTTAACTGAACGTAACTGAACTGATCAGTATCAAACAAAACAGAAAAGTTATTGATTAGTTTATTCATCGTCCTCCTGCGCACTGAAACTACTGAAGTCATCATCTTCTTCAGTGTCGGAGCTGAACAGCCTCAGAAGAGCTTCGTCACATACCTTTTCTGTGGCGATGTCAGTGTCGCTGTCTGTGTTGCTGTCGTCATCCCGGGGTGAAGCTGGGAAAACAAGCAGCGCCGTTTTACTGTGAAAAAAATCCTCCTGGGCGCTTTCTGTAGCACTCCTTTAACCATTCCTTCATTAGACTTTCCGGCATCCATCCTTTCTGGTTGACTAAAGCCGCACCTCATTATAAACCGCGTGGTTCAAAGCGTGGGAAAAAGTGTTGGCTTATAGTCCGGAAAATACGGTACTCAAATATTACAGTAAAGTAAGTAAATCAAAGTATTACAGCAAACAAATTCAAGGTAAAAAAAAATGTTTAATGATGTGATGCAATAGTGATATTTAGATCAAATGTGAAAACTAATATACAATTGATCATGAATACAGGCCTGTAAGTATAAAATGTATGATCATTGAACAAGTTGAACACAGCAAACAGAATAGAGAAAGTATATTTAAAAAACAATCAGCAATAAATCAGCTATCTGTAACTTTTTTTTAAAGAAAATAGGGTTATGTGAATAGTTTCATCAATCTATTACGTTTTTACTATCTGGTTTGTTGCATTTTGAGTAAAAGAAATAAAGGTTTCACAGCAAGTAGTTTATGCCACAAGCAAAGATATGGAACCTGTTCATTTGTAATGAAACTTTGCGCGTCTGTCTTTCAAAATAGCAAAGTGATCGATGACCTTCTCATTGAAGTCAGGCATGGACCAGACTAGCTCCCTCTCTATGGACAGCATGGACAGCGCATTAAGGTATTCCTGGCCCATTGAATTTCTCAGAAATTTTTTAATTCTTTTGAGTTGAGAAGCACCTCTCAGCCTCAGCTGTCGTCTTTGGGGTTTTGATGAGGATGTTCATCAAAGCGACAGTCTCAGAAAACAGGTCCTGGAGGTTGTATCTCATGAGAAGCTGATACGCCAGCGCACCGCAGCAGCTCCTGAACTCAGGGTTCTCACAGACCTTTCCGGTCGGCTCATGGGTTCTCGGAAGAACGAAATAATCAATGCAAGTCAACGGGGGCTAAAAACGCTATTTTCTAATCCTTACGCCTTGGATCGCACATATGTTGTACTTATATTTAAATGAAAAGTAATGATGGGTGTTTCGATCACGCCAGCCATGTACTTTGAGATTAATCAGTTTGTAAAAGTTCGTAATAATCTCCTCTCCCCTAGCGTAGCTGCTACTTACCACATGGCCAGATTTATGGTGGTTCTTTCCTCCTGTGGGAAGGATTTGAAGTTAGCTGAACTTACAGCCATTTTCCCTCTGTTTTCTCCGTGTCTGGTTCGATGACGTCACTTTCGTGTAGCGCATTTGTAGTCCTGGACTTATTTTCACACAAAACCTAAAATAGCGTTTCTCCCTGTAACGGCATGAAGGTTCTCTGATCTGTGCCAAAGGTCACCTTTGCCCAGCTGGGTCAAGCTGGGTCAAACAGTACTTTGAATCCACAGATTAAACCCAAGGAGCCACGATGTCTGCTCAAGACCATAACATCATCCGTCCCAGAAGAAGGACACTTCAAGCCACGATGATAATAATTAGATACTAGGGCTGCAACAAACGATTATTTGGATAATCGATTAATCGGATGGGGTCTCGACACGATTAATCGGATTACATGGGGAAATTTTTTAAAACTGCTAGGGAAACGTTATTTCTCTCCTTCCTTCACTTTATTTAACACAACATTATTAGAAAACAGTTCAATAGCAGAAAAACAACATGCCATCACCTAAATTGTCTTATAAGGTGTATAGACAGAGACCCTAAGCTACATCTATCTAAACAGCTTAAGGGCAGTTCTCATCTGTTTTGTTTGATCTCATCTGTTGACATTTATTATAACTGGGGATGTCAAACAACTAATTTTTAAATGTAATTAAACATAGGCTGTGAATTAATCAAAATTGATCACTATTTCCAAAAATGACTGAAAAAATACCAAATAAAACAAAAGTAAATGAATGCCATCCTCCTTGTGATGATGCCCTGGGCAACTGCTATAAAGTCACATCAAGAAATGCTGCTGATCATTCCAATGATCCCAAACAGACTCACATTAGGCCACATGAAAGCAACTGAACCAAAAAATATATTAACCAGTATATAACTGCACGCACACAACATGCCTGCAGCAACAGTTAGGACTCCTCCCTCCCTTTTTTTTTTTTTTTTTTTTTACCGTGTCCTGTCTGGCTGTGAAGCAAGCAGAATTGATGTCTGAATGCTGGTGACAAGCCTTACAGATTTATTCTCAGGTGGAGCATCAAAGCGTTTGCTTTTAATGTCACGCCTGATACTTAAAACTTTATTGTTATTGTTGTTGAATGCTTTGTAATTCCGACCAGACACGGAGACAGAGGTGAAAGAGAAAGGAAAAGAAAAGGTGGGGAGAGAGAGGGGGGGGGGGGGGGGGGGGTTTCCACAAAAATAAACAAGAGTCTGCTTCTAGACCTGCAGAAAAAAAGACAAAAAAAAAACAAAGGGACACAAAAAAGGGACACAACAACAATACAACAAGATCTACCCATCACTGCGTCAACTTGATGAAAAGAAAAAATATATATATATATATAATCAACATTGCTTAACTGAAGAATCACGATAATAAATCACAACGCATTAAGTGCCCACCATAGTCTTAAGACCTGTGTTTAACGTGCCCAAGCCCATACTTTTGAGAGCACCATGTGAGCACCTGTGTGTGTACACGCGCTTGTTTATTTAAGGTTTTTCTATAGGAGCGCCCAGCAGAGAGTGTGAGGGACCACAGATCTGCCCCCCAAAGATGCGCAGGAGACGGAGGGAGCTCCAAGTCCCAGAGATCCAGGCGCTGCCCCAGAACGCAGGAACCCCAAGGAGACTGCAACCAGGAAGGCCCCCGCCCCCCTCGAGAGGCACAGAGGATCGCCCCGGGGGGGCCACAACCAGCAGCCGGCAGAGTCCCCGGAGATATCAGCGACAAGCCCACAGGCCCGCCCGCAGCCTCCCACCCCCTAGCCGGCCGAGCCCGGGACCCAGCGACCCGGGACCCAGGGGCGACCACCCCCGCCGGGGACCCAGCAGAGCCCAGGGACCCAGACCCCACCAGGCAGCCACCGGGATCTAACAGGCAGATGCCAAAATCTTTAAACCCCCAGACCTGGTTGCCACGAACACTCAGGCAGACCAAGGCACAAGCCCCCACACCAGGTGTGGCAGGGGGAGGGGGGACAGAGATCTATATCATCAAGAGAAGTTTCAGGAGAGGGGAGGACCCAAAGGCCCCACCTGACATATACAGTCATACACAAACACAGTCACACGCTCCCTCCCTCATGCTCACACATGCACATACAACCCAAGACTTACAAATATGCACGCCGGACACCCACTCATGCTCCCCATACACACCCTATTCACTCTGGTCCCGGTACTGCTGCACATTGGGTACAACCATCACCGGTAACCAGAGTTTGACCCTTTCTGCTGGGGTGCTGATGAGCAGGCTCCCCCGCCCAACGCTGAGCACAGCAACCCACCACCCCAGACCCCAACCAGACGGCCAGATCTCCCTCCTAGCCTCCAGCCCCAGGAAGCCTAGCAACAACAGAGGTGGCTAAGACCCCTAGTCTCCCTCCGCCTGCTCCAATATAGTGTTGTGTGATCATGAGGTGTATTCCATGGCTGTGGTGAGTGGGCAGTGCGGGCATCATCCAGCATATGCCAGCTGATGCCACCGCACCACCCCACTTACACCCTCAGCCATCAGTGTCTAAGTGCGGTTTAAAATTGGAAGTGGGCACCGGCACTCGGGAGGAGGCTGAAATATCCCCCTGCCAAATGCCGTTGAATGTGCTCACTCCCAAGGCCCTAAGTGTGTGTTTGTGTGGAATGTCGTCAGTGGAAGTGTATAAGGTGCAAATAAAATTGGGGGGCAGGTTTCCACAGGAATGCGGAAATGGGGTCCATACCCGCACTCCCTGACTTGCCCACCCCCCAAGGTCCTATGTGTATGTTTGCGTGATGATGTGAGGGAGCAGGAGGAGAGAAATATGCGGGGATGGGGAGGAATGGCTGGTTGGGCTTAGCCCTCCAGGGAGCCAGCTCCCCTACTGGCCCCAATAGGCACCTCTGTTGTCAAACTGCCACCCAGGGCATGGAGACCCCAGCCCATCCTGCCAGGGCCCAAAGCAGCAGCATTACAGAGCCTCACGGAGTCCGAGGGCACCAACCCAGCCCCACCCCAGCAGAATATCTATGCCCACCCCTGCATTTGCACAACTTCCAGAATATATAAGACATGGGACATCCAGGTAAGGTTGGGTCCTCCCCCTCCTGGACCTCCCCCTCCCCTGTGATGGAACGGCAGAGGAGCCAAGGTCTACCTGAGGCCCCCGAACCCGGGCCAGGCACTGCTGGGTGTCCCTGCCTTCTTCCCGGCAGCATACATGTCAGGACCCGACCCCCAAGGCCCCGCCCAGATCCCCACACGGGGCCGGCCACCCCCAAACCCCGAGCCCCCTGGCCCCCACCCAGACCCGCCCAGGGGCATTGCAGCCGCCAGGCAGTGACCCATGGCCGCCGCCAAGATCCCCAAGAGGCCCCACTCACAACCGCCAGCAGTCCACCCCCCGAGGCAACCCAAGCACCTCCAGAGGGGGGCAACGGCCCCCCAGTCCCAGACACCCCCCAGTGAACCCACCTCCAGGGAACATCCGGATACTCCAAACTCAGACCCCACACCCCCCCACCCACACCATCCCGCAGGACAACATCAACGGCCCCCCACCCTCGCTATGTGATGGAACCGATCAAAGGAGCCCAGAGAGATTCATCTGAAGTGGAAGCAGAGGCTATATCAAGTGCAATAAGATCTAACAAAAGATTTTTATACTGGTTAATGCAGAGACTTTCTCTATTTTTCCAATTCAAGAGGATAGTTTTCTTAGCGATGCATATGGCAGTCAGAACCACGTGAACCAAAGATGTTGCAATCGGGACATCGTCCAGCTTCCCCAGTAAACAAAGAGAGGGGGATGTTGGGATATGACATTTCAGACATTTTGACAGATCCTCACATACTCTACCCCAAAATTCCTGGACAGGTGGGCAGGACCACAGTGCATGAATGTAATTGTCAGGAATGTTGTTTGTGCAGTGTGTACAGGTGTCAGACGACAAAAACCCCATCTTGAACATCCGATGACCTGTATAGTGTACTCTGTGTAGAATTTTGTACTGAATTAATTGTAAATTGGGGTTTCTGATCATTTTAAAAGTTTTTAAACAAGTTTGGGACCAGAAGTCCTGGTCAAAGCTAACTGATAGATCCACCTCCCATTTTTCAATAGGGATTGCAATTTTATCGTCTATTTTGGACAGTGTCTTATATACTTTAGACAGTAGTTTGGGGGGGTTTGAGATTATAAAAGTCTAATACACTTGGTGGTGTTTGTAATTCTATTTTATTGAGCTTAAATTTTTGTTTGACTACAGATTTAATTTGGTGATATTCTAAAAAGCTATTCTTATCCATTCCAAATTGGGAGACTATTTGATTAAATGGGATGAAGTCCAATCCTTCATATATGTGTTCCAGGTATAGGATTCCTTTATTTTTCCAGTCCGGAAGGTTCATCATTTTGTTGTTTTGCAAAATGTCAGGATTGTTCCAGATAGGTGTGCGTCTGCATGGTGCTAGTGAAGACTCTGTCATTTTAAGATACTCCCACCATGCTGTCAGAGAGGTGCTGATACTAATACTTTTGAAGCTTTCATGTTTTCTTATGCTTGAGCTAATAAATGGTAAGTCTGAAAGCTCTATCGTATTGCAAAGTGTCTGTTCTATATCTAACCAGTACTCGTCTAATGGGTTATCTTGCAACCATCTTGGTATATATTGCAGCCTGTTGGCTAAGAAATAATAATAAAAGTTGGGTAAATCCAGTCCTCCTCTGTCTTTGGTCTTCTGAAGCGTTTTTAAGCTAATTCGTGGAGGTTTATCCTGCCAAAGGAATTTAGTAATTGAGGAGTCCAGAGATTTAAACCAGTCAGCAGGTGGTTTGTTTGGGATCATCGAGAATAAGTAATTTATTCTGGGTAAGACCATCATTTTAATTGTAGCCACTCTCCCCATGAGTGATATTGGTAAGGATTTCCATCTTGCAAGATCATCTTCCACTTTCCTTAAAAGTGGGACGTAGTTTAGTTTGGTTAGATCTGCTAACTTGGGAGAGATATTAATTCCCAGGTATGTGATATTCCCTGACTCCAATTGTGTATTAAGTAAATTGACAAATGAGAAATTAATTGGTAGAACTGTGGATTTTAACCAGTTTATAGAGTAATCTGAAACTCTTGAAAAAGAGTTTATCAGTTCTATTGCTTGGGAGAGAGAGGATTGAGAATTCTGGAGAAAGAGTAAAACATCATCTGCATAAAGACTGATCTTATGTTCTATTTTCTTACACTTTATCCCTTTAATATCTGTTGCTTGCCTAATTGCTGCTGCTAGTGGTTCGATAAAGATAGCAAAAAGTGAGGGGGAGAGTGGGCATCCCTGCCTGGTCCCCCTCTGAAGACAGAAGCTAGCTGATATTTGGTCGTTCGTCCTGACACGTGCTGTTGGTGAACTGTATAATGTTTCTAGCCAGTTTATGAAGAAGTTCCCAAAGCCAAATTTATGTAAAGTTGCAAATAAGAACTTCCAGTTAACTCTATCAAAAGCTTTTTCTGCATCTAGAGATAATATACTAGTTTCTATGTTTCTACTGTAAGAGAAATCTATCAAATTAAGTAATCTACGTGAGTTTGTGGATGACTGTCTACCTTTAATGAAACCAGTTTGGTCAGGGTGTATTATGAAGGGGGTTACCTTCTATAATCTTTTGGCCAGGGCTTTACAAATTATTTTGAGATCAACATTAATAAGAGAAATTGGGCGATAGCTGGTTGGAAATGCTGGGTCTTTGCCTGGTTTTAACAAGAGACTAATATTGGCTGAATTCATGTTTGGCTGTAATCTGCCACTCTCTTCGATTTCCCTCATCATTCTGAAAAATGTTGGAGCCAGAATGATCCAGAATTCTTTGTAGAATTCTACTGGGAACCCGTCTGGACCTGGAGCTTTCCTATTAGTCATGGATTTAAGGGCTTCCTGGAGCTCCGCTGATGTTAGTGGCGAGTCCAGGATTGTAACTTGGCTGTCTGATAATTTAGGAAGTGTTATCTTGTCAAGGAACTCATTGATCTCATTATCTGATGGGTTTATCTGTGGTGAGTACAAAGTTTGGTAAAAGTCTCTGAAGGTGTTGTTTATTCTTTCAGGATCATATACTATATTCCCGGTTGAGTCTTTAACAGCAGATATGGTAGTTTTCTCTTTATTTATTTTTAATTGGCTAGCTAAGAATTTACCTGATTTATTACTATGTTCGAAGTTTTCTATTCGTAGTCTTTGTGCTAAAAATTGTGTCTTTTTATCAATAATTCCATGAAGTTCTAATTTAGCTTTACGTAATTTGCTCATTGACTCTTCTTCTGTGGATGCCTCTAAAGACTTGATGATTTCCTCTAACTCCTGAATACGTTTGTATTCTGTTTTTTTCCTATGTGATGAGAAAGAGATTATTTTACCTCTCATCACTGCCTTTCCTGCCTCCCAAAGAATAGATGCTGATGTTCCAGGCAGGTCATTATGTTCTAAATATAAAGCCCACTCCTTTTTAAAAAAATCTATAAAACCTTCGTCTTTAAGCAGTGATGTATTAAACCTCCAGTTTTTGCTTGGTGGGATTGTCTTCTTATTTACCAGAGTTAAAGAAACCGGAGCATGGTCGCTGACAACTATGGGGTGTATCTCAGTGTCTGAAATGTCAGCCAACAATGAGCTGCTGACTAGAAAATAATCCAAACGTGAGTGAGAGTGATGGACGTGCGAAAAAAATGTATACTCTCTACGGTTAGGATGAAGAGATCGCCATGCATCACAAAGCCCATAATCACTCATGTACTGTTTAACTATGTTAGTGGATTGCCAATTGCGCTGAGTCCCAGCTGTACTGAGCCAGTCTGTTAAGGAATTCATCCAAAAATTAAAATCACCTCCAAGTATAAGTGGACAGTCCAAGTGTTCGGAGAGTACAGAGAAAAATTATGAAAGAATGGAGGGTCATCAATATTTGGACAGTATATGCTGATGATACATAAGCGTTGGTTCTGTACAGATAATTTTAACATTATAAATCTACCCTCTGGATCAGAAACTGTGTCCAATACTGTGAAATTGATGTTTTTGTGTATTAAAATAGCTACACCTCTTTGCCTAGAGTTATAGCAGGCAGAGAACATGCTGGGAAACTCAGGTGTCTTAAGTTCATCTGCGGATGTGGCAGATCTATGAGTCTCTTGTAACAATATTACGTCTGCTTGCACTCTCTTTAACTGATCAAAAATTTTTAATCTCTTCTCTCTAGAGCCAGTCCCATGTACGTTCCATGAGACAAATCTTAGTGCACCCATAGATGTGTGTGTGAGTAGCTATAATATGACGCCTTCATGTGTATGAGATAAGATAAGTAATTAAACACATATATTAATCTTATAGTAAATAATAATAATAAGGGCATTGTTATAATCATTATTATCACTTGCAACATTAAATATAATAATAATAGTAGTAAAAAAACAATAATTAAAAAAACAACTTTAATTTAAAAATATTAATGCTGATGATGATAACGTAAAATATATAATAAAAAACAATAGTAGTAATAATAATAATAATAATAACAACAAGGCAAGCCCAACAGTGTTTTGATTGTGCAATGAAACGCCTTAGGCTACTTATCTGTGTGACTGCGTATGGAATCTATGTGTGTGTGTCTGCGTATGGTGTGTGTGTGTGCGTGACTGCGTATGGAGTCTGTGTGTGTGTGTGTGTGTGTGTGTGCGTGACTGCGTATGGAGTCTGTGTGTGTGTGTGTGTGTGTGTGTGTGCGCGTGACTGCGTATGGAGTCTGTGTGTGTGTGTGTGTGTGTGTGTGTGTGTGCGTGACTGCGTATGGAGTCTGAGTGTGTGTGTATGTGTGTGTGCGTGAGTGCGTATGGAGTCAGTGTGTGTGTGTGTGTGTGTGTGCGCGTGACTGCGTATGGTGTGTGTGTGTGTGTGTGTGTGTGTGTGTGTGTGTGTGTGTGTGTGTGTGTGTGTGCGTGACTGCGTATGGAGTCAGTGTGTGTGTGTGCGTGACTGCGTATGGAGTCAGTGTGTGTGTGTGTGTGTGTGTGTGTGTGTGTGCACGCGCGCAAGTTGTGTGCTGCAGTGTGGAAAGAGAAGGAAAAAAAAATTGTGCCATGCAGATGTAAAAATCCAGAAGCAGATTAAAAAAAAGGGAAAGAAAGGAATGATAAAGGTTTAAAAGAGAAAAAAAGAAGAAAGAAAAGAAAAAGTGTTGTGGTTGTGAGGTGGTGAGGGAATAGGTGAACATTTCTAAACGGATCTAGCAGCTATAAATCCTGACATGTTCAAGTGAGTGCTTTTAATAACAATGAAGTTGTACCTGGAGTTTGTCTAATAAAGCCAGTCTGTTACTCCTCGTTCTTTGTAGATCTTACCGTCAACAAACAGTTTATCCACGGAGATCACAGCCCGCTTCCCATCTTGGATAAACTTCTTGCGCATCGGGAAGAGAACTCGGCGGCGATCCAGAATTTCCCTGGGAAACTGATCATTCACGCTGTAATCTTTACCTTTAAGCTCTCTCCCGCGGCTTTTAACAAGATCTTTCTGCTTAAAGTGCTCAAATTTAGCCACGATGGGACGAGGTCTTCTGCTATCTGTTCTCCTGGCTCCAAGGCGATGTACCTGATGAAAGATGATGTTCCTCACCTTTTCCTCCGGTATCTTCATGTGAGTGTGGAGAAAGTTCTTGATGGTTTGTTCACAATCCTCCGCTTCTCCTCCGGTCTGCTCTGGGAGGCCTGCGAACACCAGGTTATCTCTCATGCTGCGTGATTGGAGATCCAGAACCGTCTCCTTTAGAGCTTTATTGTCCTGGGAGATCCGATCTAATCCTGCAGTTAAGGAGGAAACCGATTCCCGCAGAGATGTGTTCTCAGCCGCGAGCCGCTCCACCTGCTCCTGGCTAAACTCCAGAGATGTTCGGAGGTCCTGGAACTCCTTGTGAAGCACCTCAAGCAGGTGGAGTCGTCCCTCAAATCCCAGAAGCCGTTTATCTATGGACTGTAGTAAATCTAAGACATCCTTATGGGGAGATGAGGCCTCGGGCGAGTCCTGGGGACGGCTCCTCTTGGTCAACGGCGTTTCCGCCTCAGCTGCTGCTGCTTTCTTCGGTCCCATGACAAAAAACTCAAAAACCTCGTCAATATATGTTTGTAAATTTTCCAGATTTTCTCCACTTACCTCCAGATTGGGTGTGTTATATTTACCAGATTTATTAATTTTTTTGCGTTGTCAGTGAGTAAATTAGGCGAAAATCTGTCTTAATTGTTTGTGGAAGTTGATTAACAAGCTGCCATCTGCTTCAAGACGCCGCCGTGTGTCCGGTGATCTCCTCCCTCCCTTTTAAAAGCGTTTTTGCTTCCGAGGACATTGTGGTTGTAAAACCACATGCTAGTAGTCTGGCCCCGGTGTGATCAACCAGTTTCTGCGGGAATGTGACGGCGGAACCAGGGCCAGATTAACACTTTGTTGTACCCTGGGCAACAATATTCAAGGGCTCCATCATCACGATCCGAGGATCACCATAATATGGTAACATACAGAATATTTTACTGTAATATGCAGTAAATGTACTCAATACTTGAATGCCTGACAACACGTAACCCGCCCAGAGTAACCTTTGACCCACCTCGTGTGGACTGACCAATGAGGAGAGGGTCTTAACTTGCGGCCCTCTCTTCATTGGTCAGTCTGCATGAGACTGACTCTCAACTGCTCTCAACTGACATTCAAAGTCATAGGCAGCGAAGCGTCTCTGTGCTGCGCAAAAGCCCGGGTGGACAGTTTGTTTAATATAGGGTGACCATATTTCCATTTCCAAACAAGAGGACAGGGGATCTGTGCCTATGACGTCACACTATGCCAACGCCACACAAACCATGTTGGGACCCATTTTTTGTAAGAACTAAATTAATATCAGATTCTGCCAATAAAAGGGCTCTAAAACAATTCATATGTAAATATTTTGCATATTTAATGCAAAATCTCATTTTTCTGCTTTAGTGCTGCAACAAGGTTGTATTAATAATAAATTATTATACCTTTTGTTTTACTACAGCATTGGTAAGCTTCCTGTGCACAGATCATTAAAGGAGACATAACATGCTTTTAAGTTATTCCTTTTTACATCTAAATCATTCAGTTGGGGGTCTAAATACAGTGGAACTGCAGTTCTTTGGTCTGATTTCCTCATTATTGTTGCTCTACAGACCCTCATCTACCCCTGTTCTGAGGAGAGTCTTGAGAACGAGCCGTTTTTGGGTACTGTCTCTTTAAACTGGAGGAGGAGCTGTAAACTCCGCCCCCCTCCATAGTGCAGACCTGTACTCTCCTCCCCCAGTCGGACTTTGTAGTTCTATAGAGAAATCATTATTTAGCATAGCAGATTTAGCATAGCATATTAGCATTTTTAAAACATGTGGGGAGGGTAGTTCATCAAGCTGTTTCAAGGCTGCTAACTCTCTCATGCATTTGTCTGTAGTCACACACACACACCCGTCACTGCCGACGGAGGGACCAGCTAGCAGGCACGTGCGCGCGCGCGCGCGCACACACACACACAAGGAATGCTGCTTGCTTATTTATTTCTATAAAAAATGTTTTAAAAAATGATACAGCTCATTAAAACACCATTAAAAGAATACATTTTATTAAGATCTCTATCTATATATATACATACATATAATTATAAATAATTTTATAAGTAGTCTTATTTTATATTGGGTGTCTTAATGGCTGAAAATGGATAAAAAGCAGTTACATTTTAATTTAAAGATTTGAGATTCGAGTCAAAAATAAAGAACATTCCTCCAAATGTTCTTTAATGTGATCATTATAATTCTAATGCTTACAACTTTGTTTTTATTGTCTGCAATGCGTAGCCTATATCTTTATTAAATGTGTTTAGCTGTAAAGTGGTAATTCTCTCTAATGTGTACAGAGAGGTGGACATCAGTGCTGCAGTGAAATTCCCAGGATCAGTCTGCTTTGCTAACAAATATAGTTAAATCTTACCTGCATTCTAAATAAATACCGTTAGGTGAAAACATCAGTAGGCATTGAGTTATTGATACAATCCCTAACAGCCAGAATGGAAGAAGAGCATGCTGGGTCATCCTGGATCTGAGCCTGTTCTGTGTATTTACCTACAGGATGCAATAAATGTCTACAAGGCTGAGTTTGGACCATTACATCTAAAAGAAAACATACAATCAGTGATTTTTTTAAATTGTTTACATTAATATACAAATTTTCTAAGTATTAACCTCACAGCAAATAAGTAGAACAATATAATAAACAGGCTTTAGTAGTTAAACAGGCGTTGTGCACACAGGTGCTTTGTGTCTCGGTGCTGGTGTCTAGGTCTCAGAGTTCCTGTCCTCCTGCCGTCTTCTGTTGTCCTCAGGATACGGATTGATGTTTCCTGATGATGAGGGAGGGGCAGTATGTGGGCTTCAAACTGGTCCTGGATAACAGTGGGAGACCTCCGTTGTCTGAATACTGAGACCAGAGGGTTGGTGAGATGCAGATCTTCTCTACCTCATCTAGAAACGGAGTTGGTTCAGGGAAAACTTTTCCAAAGACCAGTTCCATGATGTCATCGCCATATTCTGCAATGATAGACGATAACTTTAATGACATATTTTGTTTACAAGCAGCTTTAGGACAGTTGTTTCTTTAGCTTCATGTTTATAGTCACGTTTGTGTTTGTTCACAAGTTCACTTTGCTGCAGTGACTTCATATTCTTACAAATGTAATAAAATATTGACACTAAAATTATACAAATGATTCCTTATGAAAGGAAGCTCATTAGAGAGCAGTGCAGACAGACTTACTACATGCTGCAGCTGTTTTTACAGGCCAGCTGCTGCTGAATTTGGGGAAAGTTATTCTGCACACATCCAGATCAGATGGTCGATTACAGAAAATAATGTAATTCAATAATTTCTAAACAGATTAAACAAGTAAAACATCAAATAAATCACTCTGCTGTCATCAGACGGAGTGATTCAGGGGGTGAGGTGTTCTTAATGATGAGGGTGGCTGAGGTGTGTCATCACTCACTTTGGTCTGGTCCAGACCGTCTCTTTACTGGTGGGTCTCCTTCCTCAGTAGGTGACGTGAAATGCCAACATCTGAACGTTCTGTGTTCCTTAGAGGAGAAGAAAAGTAACATTAGCAAGCTGGCTAAATTATTTTTTACTAGCATCTCGGAGAAGCAGATCTTCACTTACCTAAACATCAGACCAGTTTGTCCCAGCTGAGCTCATCAGGGCTTTAGTCTGACAGCCTGTCAGTGAAACACGGCTCCAGTCTTCTGGATGTTGACTCTAAAAAGCAAAGTAGCATTTTTACTTTTGTTTTACAGCCGATTTTATCAGCTTTCCGACGCTCACGCTCATACAGACGGTGAGCTTTGCTGCGTCTGACTGATAAAGTTTTTATATATGCAGTGAGACAAAAAACTAACCTCACTCCACTCAGAGATTGTTCTTTAAAACTATTAAATCCACTGTGTTGACGCACTTTAATGACTTTGTCACGCTGCATTTTAGCTGATATGGGACTTTATTTACTGGATGCTAAGATTACATCACACTCACGTAGAATAACACACAGGCTCTCTGCTGCTACAATCAGTGGGAGGTTATCATCTGGTGTAAAAGAAGGCGTTGATCAGAAATCACGTTTTATTCCACGAAAATCAGCCAAATCCACATTGATCTGGGTGCTAACTTTACTAGCATACTGTGCTAGCGATAGCAAGCCGGATGCTAACGCTTTTGTGCTGCTAATGCGCGTAAATCTAAAGTAAAGTTTGTCGACATTTTAGAGTGATATGAAGCTTACCGCTCTGCTGCTGTGTCCCGGTGCTGCCACATTCAGATGCAAATGACTCCTTTTAGATAGATGAAGCCCTCAGTACTTACTAGCCTGGAGACAGGAACGAACGAACCACGCGCGCGCGCGCGCGCGCGCACACACACACACACACAAACACAAACACAAACACACTACTTTTTCTTCTGTGTTTTTTTAGCAGTAGTGTCATCAGCTCCTGGGTTTAAATACTGCCACACCACCCTTCCTTAAAACGAGGAACAGTTTTGAGCTGTGTGTGGCTAAAATAACCAGACATTCTGCATTTTTCCAATAGGACTACAAAAAATCTTAGCGAGAAGAAAAAATGGCGGATTGGCTCTGTGTTTAGCCGAGGGCCATTACCATATTTGGTAGTTATCCTGACTAAATTAATTACTGACGTAATGGATAATGTAAAAACTGAACGGGTGGACAAACATGCCCAAAACTTAATTATTAAATATCTAAATAGCAACTCCAGTGAATAATATAAGCCTTTTTGCTCACTTAGACACTTAAAATGTGAAACACACTGTGTTAATGGATAAAAAAGTGGGTTTTTCATGTTATGTCTCCTTTAAGGATGCTTGTTTCAGCTGTGAGATTAGATGATAGGATCAAAGAAAAAATAAGTTGTCACACACTCCATGGAAACTTTCAGAGAATCCACAAATAGTGGCTTTCACATGGTTTTGTTACTTTTAGCAGGTTTAGAAAAGCAGCAGATGAGACAGCATGTCTGATAATTTAGTTTTTCATCTGATAATATTAGAACATGTCAGTAATGTCTGAGGGGCTTTTATAAACACTGTATAACTAACACTCCTGGAGAGGGTAACAATTACACAGAGGCTTCTGGGGAGCCCAGTTAGGGGGGGGGGCATTTTGCATTGGCCCCCAAAATGTCTTGAAACGGCCCTGGCTGTGTGACTGAGTTTTGAAGGTGATCTGAAATGTATCAGATGTATAAATATGACATGTGTATAACTTATTGTTTTGCAGGTAAAAACGTGTAGTGGAGATAAATCTACCTACATTTTACTTTTCAACACTTTGTTTTGTTTTCTTGTTTTTATTTAACTATTTTCCTGTCCTGTCTGTCTCTCATCTTCCTGCATCTCCTCTAAACTCTCCAGAAAATCTGTTGCCTGGATTCTTACCTTTTCACCTCATCAGTTACTTTTGAGCAGATCAAAGGGATCTCCTGACAGCAAAGCACAGAGCGCGTTTTCGATGCTGAGTGAGGTGAAATCACCGCAGCACAGGTGATGAGCTCCGCAGCGGCAGAGCACTTCAGGCACAAATAAGACAGAAAGTAGAGAACATGTGCAGACATGAACGATCGTGTGCTAATTAGTTTTTTTGGTTGCGCCATTTTGAGAATGGACCGTGCGCTGGACGCAGCTGCCTGGATCGCTGCGCAACAACACGCTGTGCCGCCCTCTGCTCAAAAGAGTCCAAAAATGATATAATATAGAAAACTTTTTTCCGGCTTCCCTGGATGTGTAGGATATACAGCTCCCCCATAATTCGATCCCTGCTCCTGGATGAAAAGCCGGACATTTTCATCAATACAAGAACCCGCAGTCCGGACGCCCGGACAGAGAGTGAAAAGTGGACAAGTCCGGGGAAAACGGAACGTACGGTCACCATAGTCCTCATAAAGCGGGAAATTATAGATACAGTATTGTGCTCGTGCCCTGGGCCCTTTAGAGTTCGTGGGCCCTGGGCAATTGCCCAGTTAATCCGGCCTTGGGCGGAACCGGTTCGCAGCAGCGCGAACCTTGCGCTGATCTGCCGGCTCTCCCTCGCGCTTATCTGCCGGCTCTCCCTCGTGCTGATCTGCCGGCTCTCCCTCACGCTGATCTGACTTGCTCTGCGCGCAACGGCGGGCGGGAAGGGGGGGCGCTTTTGGGAGAGTTGTGCGACACAACGAATCGATGACGCAATTCGTTGCCAACGCTTTTAGTAATCGATTTTCATCGAATTTATCGATTCGTTGTTGCAGCCCTATTAGATACTAATTAATAAACTCATTGTTTTTTTCACTGTTTAATATAATCATTACAACATGATCACTTGGTTCAATGTAAAGGTATCTTAATTACATGAAATGGATTATTATGCTTTGGTTATAATAATAATTATTATAATGATTAAAGATGTGTTAAACTGAAGGTCAAGTCACCTTATCCAGCTAACACAGAGTTCAGATAAACAATAACTGCATCACATGTTTTTGACGCATGAGCAAGCTTTCTTCCGGAGAGGGGGGGGGGGGGGGGGGTTCTGAGAGCTTTTGGTAAAAACTAACCATCACAGATTTCACATCCAGTTCTGAACAAGACATCATCCTGAGGAGTCAGGGACGGCCGCCCTGAACCTCTGCCAAGGCGTTCTGTCACACCGACAAGAATGGCTAAAGAACAAACAAAACAAACCAACTAACGAAGACTCTCCCAGAGTCATGGATTTCTGAAGTTAAGTTAAATACGAGAAAGTTCATCTGCCAAACGCTTCATACAGCCGTGTACCCAGGACATCTCTGGACCGGACCATCGGACACTTGCGTCTCCTCTACCAGCCGAAGTGTCATCTTGGATGAAACCCATCCTCCTGATGTCCGGATCCACAAAGGGGGCCCTGTTTGGGTGAGATAGAACACGACAGATGACGTTTGATGCTGTTTCTCTCAAAATAACTCAGTTATCAGCAAAACATCATTTTCACCCAGAACCTTTCATTCCCTCTGAAAGAAACCTTTTGAGAACTTCATTCATGCATCCAAAACTCATCATTCTCAAATTAGTTTTCCATCCAACACAGGTTTGTTTTTAAACAAGTTTAATATCAAAGCTGTTGAGAATTGTCATTAAAATTGCCATCCATGAATTGTCATTTTATAATTGTTTCAAATCCTTAGTTTAAATTTGTGAGTAATAAAATTTCTTCATTTTTAAACTTGCCTCATTATTGAAACGAAACACAAAAAAGGGTTGCATTTCCATTTATCGAATGAAAAGAATCTTACTGAATCTTCTGTTTAATAAATAAACTTTAGCTATTAATTTAAGTATCTTAAATTAAGTATTAATCCGTAGATTAACCATAGGCCAAGCTCGTTGGTGTATGATCTTCCATCGCTTATATTAATATTTTATATTTATATATGATAGAAGCTTCATATATTAACTAGTTTGCGTCATTCTAGGTCTAACATTGAATAGCACAGTTAGAGCTGTGTGTGCGAGGTTTTTACCCAATTACGTCCCCGTTCAAAAATAAGCACTTTCTTGGTATCAAGAAGCTTCTTTTAAATTCATGGACATCACATCACATCATATGTGAAATCCATAGAACATAAGCGGAATAGGACTTGTGATCACACGTGATTACGCATAGCATTCTGGGATGTGCGCGGCCATGTTGGAAGGTTGACGAGTGTAAACCGTGAAACAAACGGTATTGTTGCAGAGAAGAAGCGGATTTGGGTGAAAGAAAGTGTTAAACAACATCATAAAATCCCAAAAAGGATATGGAATATACATGGATATGTTACATAAAGACGTCGGGGACCAGTATGTGCATTATAAATGTTTTTTATTCACATGATTGACTCAAGACCGGAACACTGCCCTTACCAAAAAGAAGTACACTGAAGTATACTAAAAATGAATACAGTATACTTCCAAGTTTACTTTCAATGTACTTATTAGAAGTATAGTTATCCGAGTACATTTTTTAAATACTACTAAGTATACTTTAATACATACTTACATTAAAGTTTACTTACATTTAGACTATACTTGTACTTTACTCTATCAGAAGTATATTTCACCAAGTAATGTATAAGTATACTTAATATATATATATATATATATATATATATATATATATATATATATATATATATATATATATATATATATATATACTTATATATGTATATATAAGTATATATGTATGTATATATATATATATATATATATATATATATATATATATATATATATATATATATATATGTATATATAAGTATATATGTATGTATATATATAAGTATATATGTATATATAAGTATATGTATGTATATATATATATAAGTATATATATATATATATACATACAGTTGTGGTCAGAAGTTTACATACACTTGTAAAAAATATAATATAATGGCTCTACTGAGTGTCCCGTTATTTCTAAAACTCTGATTTTTCTCTGATAGAGTGATTGGAACAGATACTTCTTTGTCACAAAAAACATTCATGAAGTTCGGTTCTTTAATGTCTTTATTATATATATATATATATATATATATATATATATATATATATATATATATATATCGATAGATAGATAGATAGATAGATAGATAGATAGATAGATAGATAGATAGATAGATAGATAGATAGATAGATAGATATAGATATATATATATATTTGGAACTTTTTATTTTTGAATTAGAACAACAACATTTACATGGAGATGCATTTGAGTTTCTTCTTCCCTTCTCCAGGGCAGTGTTTCCCTGAACAAAGTTCGAATTTCCTTGTGGCCATAAGATCTATCCAACTTAACCAAGTCACCAATCAGTACATATAGTTCTGACAAGCTTTCTCTGTATTCATCGTATCTGCTCTCTTCTACATTCTACATTTTACTTTGATCTAGCTAAATAACTCACCCAAAAGACAAAAAAACATAAATAAAAAAAATAAAAATTAATAATAATAATTTTCACACGAGAGTACTATCTTTCTAACATTTGTTTTATTGGTTCCCAAATTTTTTCTAATTTCCCTAGTCCCAGTCATAGTCTTGCATTAATTTGTTCCATTTTGTAGACCTGTCTAACTGTCTCTCCACTGTGCCACCCTTGGTGGTTCTGTGTCCAGCCATAAAACTGTAATACACTTCTTGGCAGTCATAAGCAGAATTCTGATTACGTATGTCTCCATTATGTGTGTATGATTTTTGGTACAGCATTCCCAGTACAAACCATTTTAACTTAAATTGTAATTTCACCTTCCAGGTTCTTTCAATTTCTCCCTAACACCTTCCCAGAATGGTATGAATTTAGGGCAGTCCAAAAATATATGTGAAAAGTCTCCCACTAGCCCGCATTTTCTCCAACATAAATTTGAAACATTACTATTTAGACATGATAAGTGGAGTTTTAAAGCATGCATCTTCACCTTCCATTCAAATTCCCTCCAAGACGGACTATTAGTAGTTTATGGCCTGCTTCAAGTGTTTCCTCCCATTCCTCATCTGTTATCATTATGTTCACTTCCAGTTCCCATTTTTCTTTAATATCTGTATTCTTAACAGTCAAATCCTGTTGTAAAGCTTTATATATTTTGAAATCAGTCCTTTTTGACATGTCCTTTCTGTTTAACATAATCACTTCCTCCATATTAAGTTTATCCTTGCTTGAAACTTTGCCTTATTTTGAAATAACTACTCTGTCTGTCTGTCCTAAATAACATATTAAGCATGAAATTACGAATTATTGTGAAATTACACGCACAGGAAGTGCTTTTATTTTGTAGCATTTGCTCAGTCAGCTCTCGAAGCTTCTCAGCAGACCGAGAAGAAGAGCAAGGGTTGGAGGAGCATTAACCATCGGTGGTTGCGCTTTTGTTCTGCATCTGCACTTGACAGTCACTGGTTCTGCACCACTGAGTTAAATGTAAGTAGCCGCCGTAAAAGTTGCTTAAATGTTTTAAATGTTTTTAAGACGGACATGGTAAGTAATGTTGGCCACGTAGCAAGCTAATATGCTAAGTCATTGCATGAGTTAGCTGTGTTATTAACTTTGTGTGCGACTAAAGTCCGTTTATTTAATGAAATGAGCAGCGCTATCTCATTATTAAAGGTTAGCATTACTTTAGATACTTTTTTATTAGACTTCTAGAGACTTATTCCCTCCATTTTTGTCCCCTCCATCATAATTTTTTAAATGTGACGTTCTGAGAAAAAAATGAAAGCGGGAGTTCAGCGCCACCAAGTCAAACTTAAATGTCCACTTATTAAAAGTAAATGAGCAGTGGTCTCTTGTACAGCGATGACAAAATCAGTCTGTGTTATAAACTATTTCCCCGTAGCACCCGTGCGATAGCTTTGCAAGCAGCCTGCTTTTTTTTAACCGTATAAGAGGATTGTGACCGCAAAAGATGAAGCGGTGCTGTATCTCGATGCTATGTTCCCTCCTTCCCTCCATTTTTGTCCCCTCCATAGTTTTTTTAAATAGTGCTCAGTTGCACATATCTTGAACCGCAGAACGCTGTTTCTATTAATTTCACAGTATTTTAGTGTTGTAATTTTGTCCTTACTGTACACTGTTACTCCAGATTCTTAAATGTTATGTTTTTAGCTTTGTGTGGATAAGTCAAATTACACTTGAATCTCCTCACACACACACACACACACACACACACACACACACACACACACACACACACACACACACACACACACACACACACACACAATTTAGATGATTAATGACTTAGCTTCATATATATAGTGGAGGACTGCCTAAATTTTTCAGACTAACACAGATCTACCTTGTGATTCACAATGTTTTCTGTACTGATTATGCTTCCTGGTGTAGATGTGTAAATGTAGAGCATCTGCATTCCTATGAGCTGTCAGCCACACCGGGAAGCCTATCTATGAATCTGCAGTCAGACTTCAATGATCCAACCCCACTCTCTGCACACAAGATTGATGGCATGCTGCTGTTGACCCCCAAGAGGTTCATACAAGTGAGACCACTGGTGAGTAATTCTCACAATCTGCATTTTTGATGACACATCCTAAATAACATGACTATATATGTATGTATGTATATATGTATACAGATTTGTCTTTTAAAACTGGTGAATATACAATTTACAGGTAATGCCTTTATGCTATGAGTATTAGAGCCACTGATGGAAAAAAATATAGAATTCTGAGAAAATAAGTCATAAATCTGAGTTTAATCTCAGAGTTCTGACTGGTACCTAAAACAAAAAAAGGGGGAAATTGGGGAAGATTATGAGGGGGGATCAGAATTCTGACTTAAATCTTAAAATTCAGGCTTTTTTTTTGTTTTGATTTTTTTTAACAAAAACAATTCCTAAATAGTTTTTTGTTTGTTTGGTTTTAGGTTTATGAAAAAAGTCAGAATTCTGACTTTAATCCCAGAATTTTGAAATTATCTGACTTTTTTTTCTCAATTCTTTTCTTTTTCTTCAGTGACTCTAATACTCTTAGGCAATAAGGCAGTATTAGGGCCACTGAAGGAAACAATTGAATACTGAGATAAATGTCAGAATTCTGACTTTATTAATTTTATTTATTTTCAGAATTTTTTCTTCAGTGGCCCTAATACCCCTCCGTATTATGTAATGTTAAACACTTCAAATTAACTTTTGAATTCAGCAGTTTATCATTGGATTTAGATGCAGATATCACTGTCTTGGAAAATTGGTCAGAGCAATTTGGCATTAAGTTTGATTAGTAAACTTTACAGTATTTACACTCTTAATCTTCTTAGGAATTACATGATGTCCACACAAGGCGTACCACTGTTCTCCATGCCCTTCCTGTCTATCTACGTGAGGAAACCTCTGGATTTTTGAGGACATGTGTGGTAAGTCCCAGTATTGTAAATTTGAACAAATCATTCTATTTATTTATGCATAAAGACAACGCACATGAACATTTTGGAAAAAGTGCCATTGTTTCAACTACAAACCTTTGGCAAGATGTTTAAGCCTGCCACACACGAGAGCAATCAGCTGAGCAAACGGCCTCGAAGGACTGTTTGCTCAGCAGATTGCTCGCTGTGTGCGCCTGATTTTCACCGAGTTTTCCGCCTCACGAGACGCTGAGGTGAATATCTGACCAGTTAGATATTTTCTGCCTCACAGGGGTAAAAACTCGCTGTGTGTGCACTACTGAGCTGCTGGCTGAGCTGAAATATTCTAGTGGCCAATCAAAGCACTTTCTCCGCTCACATGACCCCAAGATGTATTCAGATACAGCCCCTTACCCTGTCTGCGTGTCTGAAAAATAAACAAAATGGTACCTTGTGGATCAATGGGCCCACTGTTTCCATTACCCTTTCGGAAGGATTCTGGGTCTTCCAGGTGCATCTCTTGGAGTAAATTGGCATAAACTCCTTGCCTGGTCCATCTTTCCAGCTACTGTACCCATATTTTCCTAACCTTCAAATGCCGTGGCGGCGACGTTTCAACAAAAAAGGATAGGCATTTCCTCCGTTTCCAGCTCTGTCTCTGTGTTGTTTCTTTTCTGACATGCAGACGGGGCTGCCATCTTGGGGTCATGTGAGCGGAGAACGTGCTTTGGTTGGCCACTAGAATATTTCAGCTCAACCAGCAGCTCGGTAATGCGCACACGGCGAGTTTTTACCCCTGTGAGGCGGAAAATATCTTAACTGGTCAGATATTCACCTCAGCGTCTCGTGAGGCGGAAAACTGTGAAAATCAGGCGCACATGGCGAGGTATCTGCTGACCAAGCGGTCATTCGAGACCGTTTGCTCAGCAGATGGCCCTCATGTGTGGCAGGCTTTAAGGCACTGAGAAAAATCAACAATCACTGCAAAGAATTCAAGCAGCTTTCATTAGCATAACACTGGCACACACTGAAGCCATCTCACTTTATTCGTAAATGAGAGCACAAAGCAACAGAATGAACAGGGGTAGGGCTGGGCGATATGGCCTAAAATCAATATTACCATATGTTGAAGATCTCACCTCGATAACGATAAGTAGACGATAACTACAGGAATGCGCAGCAACAATATTTGTCCACTAGATGGGGCTGTCTCGTGTATTACAATGACTAAAATTTTACATGACTCAAGGTGCTACAGCTTCTTAAAGGGACATAAATGTGGCCAACTTACACATCTTTTCATTTTTTTATTATCAAATTTATTGACATGGGAAAAATTATCTGGATGAGAGACAAGAACTTGGATAGCGATAAATCTTTGATATGTTGCCCAGCCCTAAACAGGAGTCTATCAGACTGCATTTATTGTTATTTACATGACAATCTACTGAAATAAAAATGTCCACAGTCAGAGTTTCAGTTCAGATGTGATTAGTGTATGATCTCCCTTTCATTTTTGTAAGGATGATACCAATGAGCTGGACCTCCGGGATGCAGCAGTTGTCCTCCTGACAACCATCACAGATGATGCCGAGAGTCCAGTTACGTACGACCCAGTGAGAATCTGTTATCCTAGAGGGTGATGTGATTGTCAACCTCTCCAGGCTTCCTGATGCCTTCCTGGTAATGTTCGGCCTCATCTATGCCTTACATCTAGATTATCCGAAGGGACTGACCAACACATTTGAGTTCACGCAGAAAATCTTACTTGGTCTTGATGAGTCTAAACTGTCACCCACGCTGCAGAGTCAAAAATGACCTGATGTTACATGTGTAACTCAAAATCTGAAAGAGTGGTGGATTCAGATGGCTCACTCTGTTAGAGCATTGTCCACATCCACAATGTAATTTACTATTTGTCTGCTCTTTAATTGTTGATGTTAAAGTAACACACCACCATTTGGGCAAATATGTTCATTTTCCACTTCTCCTTGAGTTAACCCTCCCTCTGTCCTAATGGGTAGGACCCCCGCGAGGAAAGTTGACCATTGAGCAGGGTTGATGGTTTATCCCTTGAGGTCCACGTGACAGGGGTGAGGTGGTGCTCACTCCTCACCCCTGTCACGTGGACCTCAAGGGATAAACCATCAACCCTGCTCAATGGTCAACTTTCCTCTCGGGGTCACCCATAAAGACAGTGGGAGGAACAGTTGAGTTTTACATTTTCTCTGTTCGTCCAGCTGTTCTGAGTCTGGCAACTCCATTTGTGGCTTTAGTTTAGTGTGAATAATTGAATCGGATTAGCCCATTCAACTAGTTTTATGCCAAATGACATAAAGTACTCACTGACTTACTTGATAGTGGTTAGTGTAATTCATATTTTGTTAATGTTGAATTGATGTGCATCCTGATGTTGCTTTAAACCACCTACTCAAAGAAAGACTACACACTGCTGTTGTCCAGTTTTCAAAAGTGTGCGTTTGTAATTGTTTCTTTCAAATTTTGTTTTATTTTCTGTTTGAGTTGGCTTAATCGGTAACTTTAATTTGATCATAATTTGAAAATATATTTAATATAAACTCCAAATATTTAAGTTTATTTATGGTCTGATATACTCAAATATCTGAGTTTATAAACTCAGAAAATATGAGGCAACTGATTGCCTTACATTTTTTGAGTTCTGCCTACTTATTCGGGTTTACAGTGTACGAACTGTAAAGATTTTGTGGTGTCAGAGTTCACCTAACAGTTCAAGTGTTCATTTTTTTGCTTTGTGTGTTCACAGGGCATGCTCAGTTGAAGTTTCCATCTCTGCGCGTTCAAGATGTAAGAAAAATAACACGAAAGAAATGCAACAACGAAAACTTCAAAAAGGCATCAACAACCAAGCAAGTGGATCCATAAAATGGACTGATTTTTTTAAAGGCATTTTTAAAAAGTCTTTCAAAATGGACAGAATTAACGCGTCATGTTCAGAACAGTTTGTGTTCTCATCTTTGATTAATCCTGGTAAACAGGTCTGTTTTTGTTCTGTTCTAATTCTCTCTGTTTAATAAATTTAAACAAAATGACTTAGCTATTTTATTTACTTTTTTTTCTCTGCATAAAGACGAAGTATCAGTAAATAGTGGAAAGTAAATGTACTGGTAGTAAGCAAATAGCAGATGTTAAATGTTACTTGCAGTATGTGTTTATAGAAAAAATAGAGATACTTAAATGTACTAAAAGAATATTACGTCAAGTTTACTGTAAAGTGTACTTTCAAAACTGTAAGTATACTCAATTATATAAGAAGTACACTACAAGTAAACATACATTATTACTTTAAGTATAATTTTAAGTATACATTCAAAGAGAAAAGTATACTCAATTATTTCAGAAGTACACTACAAGTAAACTTATAATGTTACTTAAAGTTTATTTTTAAGTATACTTTCAAGGGCAAAAGTTTACTCAATTTTATTAGAAGTAAACTTATACTGTTACTTTTAAGTATACTTTCAATGAGAAAAGTATACTCAACTATATCAGGAGTACACTACAAGTAAACTTATATTGTTACTTTTAAGTATACTTCCAAGGAGAAAAGTATACTCAATTATTTCAGAAGTACACTACAAGTAAACTTATAAGTATACTTTCAAGGAGAAAAGTATACTCAACTATATCAGGAGTACACTACAAGTAAACTTATATTGTTACTTTTAAGTATACTTCCAAGGAGAAAAGTATACTCAATTATATCAGAAGTACACTACAAGTAAACTTATAAGTATACTTTCAAGGAGAAAAGTATACTCAACTATATCAGGAGTACACTACAAGTAAACTTATATTGTTACTTTTAAGTATACTTCCAAGGAGAAAAGTATACTCATTTATATCAGAAGTACACTACAAGTAAACTTATAAGTATACTTTCAAGGAGAAAAGTATACTCAATTATATCTGAAGTACACTCCAAGTACACTTGTGAGGTTACTTTAAGTATACTTTCAAAGAGAAAAGTATACTCAATTATATCAGAAGTACACTACAAATAAACTTAAATTATTACTTTGAAGTATACTTGTAGTATACTTCAAGTATACTTTTAGCGGCCCAATTTAGTCCCAAGGAGTATACTTCTAAGTAAACTTTAAGAACAAGTATGCAAATAAACTTCTGTACACTTAAGTATACTTGAAATTAAATACTTAAAGTATACTTCTTTTTCGTAAGGGTGGTGGCACATTGTTGCCACTGCAGTTCTGAATAACGGACATTTTCGGCTATCTTGTTTGTGGTGTGAGCGGATGTAAACATCTGGATGAGAGATAAACATTTAATTTGTTGGTTTTTCTAGTAAAAAAAAAAATCTAAATTGTCATCCTACAGAAGAAGTGTAGCAAGAGAAGTTGTGTTGTGTGTGCATTAGCTCACTGGTATGGTCCGGAAGTAGATGGGCGTGACTTAGGCTCCCTATGTTGTGAGCTGGGAGGTGAGCACTCGCCACACACCATTATCTCACCTGTGTTTTGAGCTTGTCTGGTTTCAGGAGAGAGAGCAGCAGCTGCGACCCATCAGTTGATTAGCGGGCCGCCTTCAAAAGGAGGACGGAGGACACTTCTGGTTGCCGGATGATTACGCCTCACTGGTAGAGTCCCAGCCCTCGTGAAAACTTGAAACTTTGTCTTTGAACCTATTTTGCATCGTGTTTTTTGCCCTGACCCAATTCCAGTTTTTTCTTACGCTCCAGGCTCAGTCATCCCTCCCCATAACCTGCATTCTCGTTTTTGGATTCCTACTGCGTTACCATACTGCTCACGGTCTTCCTCCTCAGTCCTCGTCCTCTCAACTGGTTCAACCCGCTCACTGCACATCTGGCCCTCTCTCTCCTACCTGCTGGAAACCCATCACTCTGCGCTCTTGGACGCTCTCCTGCTCTCCCCTCCTCGAACATACTACTTCTCTCTCCCATCCGGAATTCCCTCCGTCAACGCATCCCCTGTCATACTGCAAATTCCCAAACTCAGGTCTGCTCCTCTCCCCTCTAGACGCTGCTTTCCGTTCTCTCACCCGCTGGATTTCCAGTGCGCCTTTAGTTGTTGTTCTAATAAATTAATTTTTTTTCTCACATCCTGCCTCCGAGTTTGATTCTGCATGTCCTGGGTTAAACACTTGCCTCAGATCATGACACCCTATTGTCTAATAACTCTCTCCACTCGTATCATCAGCAGAAGAATCTCATCCTAGATGGATTCCTCCTTTTTTAGGTCATTAAGATCTGGCATAAACATTTCAGTTGGTTCTCTTACTGAAGGGAAAATAAAGTTTCAACAATCCATTTTCTACTTTTAAAATTAAATTGACTTAAAAAAATCTTTTAGATATTGAAGCAATGGATGTATTGTCTTTTAAACATTTTTGACCAAAACAATATCTCTCATCAGCATCTGAACAACTTCCTGTGAGCAGCACATTCAGTCATCCAGATAGTCGTTTCTGATTGCAACCATAGTTTTCAGGTCCTGTAAGAAAAGCAGCACTCTGAGGACATCACGGTCCAACTCTGTTAAGCAAAACTCTTAAACCAAATAATGTATTATCACGTTGCTCAGTTTTATCTATAAGTTGTCAGAACTGAAGCTTGATAAAAAGTATTACTATTAATTTGACTTTAAGAGTTGTTTTGGTGGTCTTACCTTCAACAGTTGGAGCTGAAGGAATCTCATCTTAGAGCAAGGTGCCGAACTCAACCAACTGATGTGTGCAGGTATTTCCCTGACTCATTTGAATGGTTCTGCTTAAAAAGTGAGATTAGAACCTGCTGGCTTTTGTAGCAATAAAACTGCTAAACTGGAAACACCTGAGACTAACAAAACTCGTTTTAATCTCATGCATAGCAGCTTAATTGTATTTTTTAACCTTACCTCATTCAAATATGCTTTAAAGGTCTTCTAATTTATAATCAACATTTAGACATAAGCTAACATCAATTTATGTTGTAATAATCTTTCTTCATTTCTTAAGTATGTGGATGATTTGAATTTACTTCTAAGACAAATCTGTTGTAAACATGAGAAAAATCTCCTCAATCATTCTTTATAGCTGTTTAACCTTTGTTTTGAGATGGTCAACCATTTTTGGAGTTATGGGTATTACTGCGTGATATTTGCATGCATTTTTCTATCTGACTGGAAAAAACAAACGAGAACGTGATGGATAATGGCAAAGGAAATTATGTAAATGTGTACTTTATTGCAGGTTGATTTGAGTAAGAAAACGTTAGGAACATTTTTTTCTCCTAGCAAATGCGTATTTACTCATTCGTTACAACATAATGGGAAGGAACCAACCGTGTTCAAGTCTGTAGTGAAAGGAACTGCAGTTCCCCCTCTTCCACTAGGGGCAGGATCCAAAAAGAAGCACGTTAAAGAGCAGGTCAAGTGTGCCTCGGAGTCCTTCTCCACCATAGACTGTGGTTAAAACACAGACTAGGGCTGGGGGTAAACGATTATTTTTAAAACGATTATTCTGACGATTATTTTATCGAATAGTCGACTATTCTAATGACTATTTAGAAAATTAATCTAATGATTATTTTTCTATTGCACAATTAACAAAAACCAGAAAATCTCAAATAAATTCCTCAAAAAAATTGATAAATTCTTACTGTAAGAGAATAAACACTACAGGCCTTCCATTTTGTATAACACTGCTTTTATTGTGTTGGTTGGTTATGTTCTGGTGACGTGTAGAACTTGGGAGTGCAGGCTGCTGCCTGAGAGGTGGTAGAAGATGGAGTGTCTCCATGCTGCTTTGTTTTGGTCACTTATGTGCGTGAGGCGAGTGGTCTTACGGGTTAAACCAAACTCAGGTGATATTTTACACTAAACCGAAAACCCACAACACTCTAAATGTAATAAAAGGGAGATCTACACCACAAAAAAGATTAACTCTAAACCAAAACGTAACAGCTTATCCCAACGCAAGAAGCTGTTAGCGAAGATGCTAACAGTAGCTTTACCAACATTAAGTTCAAGTTACCAAGTTTAAATAAACCAAAAACACCCAGCAGCAAACAGACCAGCACGGAGGAGAGACTGCTACCACCAAAACAGCTCTCCTCATGTCTGAAAGAAGCTCCTTTATGAAGGGAGAAACGCTCCCGGTGATGTCCTACATCTGCGATAGACATGAAGCAGCGCATCTGACCCCGGAAGTTGTTGTCCGTTGCCGGGAGACGAAGGGGCAAAACAGGAAAATAATCTAGTAGTGGACGGACGTTGTTCCGGGTCTTCGGTATTTGGCGGAGATGTTAGTGAAGGCGGAGAAGAGGGCGAACTACAGGAAAAACAGGCAGATTCCTCCTCTATTTACAAACTCCTGGGGATGCAACAAGTGGGCGCGGTGCGTCGACTTCCGGATCTGACGTCGACAAATTTTTAGAATCGAGCCGTCGACTTCGTCGAGGCTTCGCTACAGCCCTAACACAGACAATTAAAAATGTAACTCCCAAAGCAAAAAATAACATCTCCAATTACACACAGACATTACCTGATGAGCTTGTGATTGGTGTCAATGTGCACCATATACTTTGGGCAAGGAACTATGTACGTCCTTCTCACTACACATCCCAGATGTGTCATTCGAGCAAGTACACCCGCACTGTCCACACGATGCATGGATGCATACAGTCGGTCCCACTATACTCTATGTCCCTGGGCAAGTAGAGCACCTCGGACTACCCTGTACCCAGCATCTGGCATGTTGCTCTTAATTACTGTGATAAAATAATCTAGTTTCTCATCACTGCATTTACTGTATGTGGCAGATACAAATATATAAATAAATATATTATTTTCAGACATCCGTCTAAATAGAGTTGCTCTGGATACACCAAGGAGTTTGGTAATGACACTTGTTGGCAGACCCATTTCCACAAGGTGTTTGAGAGCCTCTCGCGACACTGCCAATCGTTGACGGCCACGAGAACCTCTTTCAACTTGTACTGTAATTAATGTCTTTTGATTATCTCTTTCCTGCTGGATAATAGTATTCAGATCGGAAAGAGCAGAAAGTATATCCTCTCCCTCCCACATCAACAATGTCACCTAGAGCACCTAATAAAACTAAATAATGGTGACAAGCAAACTATAGCCCTTCCCCATCAACAGGTTGCCTCTCCAAAATGCTTGACAGTCGATCGTAAAACCTCTGAAGGATGTCACGCCTCAATGATTCCTAGAGAAAAAAAAAAACAAAAACAGAACAAACATGAATTGGATAACTGTTGGGTAATAGAAATAAAATAACAACTTCCAAATATCTTATGGCACTTTTATTTTTTTAACACTCCAGCTATGATAGTTTTAATAAAAAATTGTTTTTAAATAAGACCAACTGTAGATTCAAATGTACATGAAATGATGAAGCAGTATTTCTGTTTATTATGTGCCAGAGCTCATTGGCTAAAATTTAAAGATGTATTTTATTTTAAAAAAATAATATTTCTTTAACTATCGCACACCACCAGAAAATCTAACATTTATGCACCGGCTCAGCCAGTGTCTGTCTCCTTATTACTGCACGCACAGCCTAAAGCAGGGGTGTCAAACTCAAATTCACAATGGGACAAAATTAAAAACTGGGACAAAATTGCGGGCCAAACTCAATATTTGTTGAAAAGTTTATTTACAGATGTCTTGTTATTCAACTGGAAAGAAACTTATTTTTGCATCTGAACACAGAATCTGATACGACCAAATTACACACGAGCAAGTACATTTTAAATAAAACACATCACTCGTTACTTATGTCTCAATTTTTATTTACTCTTTTTACTCCTTACAATGTTACAATTCCGTATTTAGATTGTTTTACCTTTTGGATATTTTAAGTTTGTCTGTTTTATGTTTTCTTTTAGTTTACTCTTTATTATTATGTTTTACTCTCCTGTTTGGCTTCTGTAATGAACGTTATTGCTGCTGTGACATCACAGTTTCCCCACTGAGGGACAATAAAGGGATTTTCTATTCTATTCTTCAATTTGTAGTCTGTCCAGTTCCCATTTTAGAGTAAGTTGAATCTTTCTTTTACAGGCCAACAACAAAAACCAAAAATAGCAATTATCTTCTATGAAAATATCTCAGTTATTAACTTTCATGCTTTGGAGCAGAAAAAGTTCATGACAATTAAATGTTTCAAGCTCAGTTCTCTCCACTCTGATGGTCACCTGTTCCAGCCAGATACCTTCTTTCTAGGCGTTCAAAGTCGGAAACTCGTTGAGTAAACTGGGCGCTTAGAGGAGTATCTTCAGTTGTTTAAGACTGAGGGTAACGCTGCACACGCTGATTCTACTAGCATGGATGCTAATGATCGTAAACATAAGAGGGCTTGCTTCGTCTCGCGCGCTAACGCCGCAAAGCACTGTGGGATTAGTAGTCTTATCAGCAAAATCGCCCGGCGGGCCAGTTTTAATATTATATATTTGATATTTGATTTCGCGGGGCAAATAAAAATAGACCAAGGGCTTGAGTTTGACAACCGTGGCCTAAAAAAATGGTACCTAGACACGCTAACTAAACAAATGTTCGCTTGAGTTTAGCTTGATGTTAAACTAGATGAAGAATGGACCAGACTTCACGTAACGTCAGGACTGAATTGAACATAAAACATTTTACTTGACAATGAAGAACGCTTCTACTCATAATTCTTTAACATTGCATCAATTACAACGAGGGAATAAGATAAAACTGTTACTCACAGATTGTATCCGGTCCATCCCGCTCTGCCGTGTGAACTGCAATACGCATGCGCACAGCAGATCTGTTCCGTCACATAAGGAGCCATGTGATTGGCTGAAAGCGAACAGCCCTGGCAGAATCATATATTTGATTGACAGATCCATTAGCCAATGGTGACGTTTGTTGATCTGCGACGTTAGGAGTGTCTCAAAATTCAGCACACCGATTTCTCTCACGAATGCAGGTGAATGCACCACACAGATTTCACTCACAAACGCAGGAAGGTTCACAAATGAGGAGCTGTTCGTAAATGCACGTTCAGCAATTCGTATTGTAACTGACGTTGAAATGTTTGTGTTGGTTGCCATGACAACACCAGCAGCGCATCGGAGATCGATTGTTGTGAGCTAGTCGCTTCCTGTGAGTCGCGGGAGAGACGACACGGAGCGGTAACACGGCGGACTTTTGGAACATACATCTTTTCTACTGCTGGGTTTTACAAGGCGTACACGGTAAAAAACGTTATACTGTTCTTCGTTTAACACTTGTGCACTTTGCGAAAGGAAATAAGTGGCTGAGATGAATATCATATGTGCTATTGATATTATTTTACTTGTTTCTAGTTTTCACGGTGCTCCATGATTGAGAGAGAGAAATAAAAGAATTGTGGACATCAGTACGAAGCGTGGATTCTTTCGACCCGAGTAGAAACAGTGAAAACGTTGGCCCAATCCATCTGGAGGCTTCGGTGTGCAGAGCTCTAGTCATCCTGCAGCAAGCTACAGTGAGCTACAGGCTTCAGTGGACACGTTGCTTTGCATTTTGGAACAACCAATCAGGAGCTGCGTATTCAGTGGACACTTCAAGAAGCGGTTTCAAGAAGCGTGAGTCATCAGGCTATATTACGCAGTTGTTATGCCTCCTGTGTTGATGGATAGAACATGAGCTACAAATTTGCTATAATGGACAAGAAATTAATTGTGTTCAAATTTCAGACTGTGTAACAAAAAAAAGGACAATCTGTTCAAGTTCTGGAAATTATTGTTGTTTTCTTACTTATTGTTTGCAAGCTTTAAGAAGGCTGAAACTGAAGTTTATTTACTGTCATATGTAAGAAATTAAGCTAAGGTGCCTTGTGTTAATTTTAATAATTCTCCACCTATTGCATCTGTAACCGGATTACAGGATACAATAAGATAATTAAAAGAAAAAATAAACAAATGGGCCAATAATTAGGTTCGGGGAGAATTGGAGGTTGTTTAAGAATGACTGGAGTCACGGGTATAGCATGAAACGGTTTATATACTAAATTTTAATAATAATGGGAAATATAACACATAAAGATAACACACAAAAACAGATGAAAACAATCGACAATAGTAAAATGGTCGGTATGAGATTTGATCATATGAGTCACAAGTCAGCCGGCGTCAAGTCAAATCCCCACGCTTGGGGTGAAAGTCAGAGTCCGGTGGTGCGATTTTTTCCTACCGCACCGTTGAGATTGTTCACAGAAGAGAGCAGTCTGCTCTTCAGTTACTTGAGATGTCCTGGTTCGTTCAGTGGTTAAGGCTCGCCATCTCCCTCGTCAGGAAGAAATCCAGTTCTCGTTCCAAGTGAGTGATCATAGGAGTCGGGATCAAACCCAAGGAAAAAAAAAACCCAGCCTGTAAACAACAGGACTGTTAGCGAGTTGGCATCGACCCTTCTCGTCACATCACAGCATAAAGTCTTACAGACTTAAACAAATGCTTCACTCTATTGGCATAGCCAATCATGTTTGGGTTCACAGTTCAACTAACATAACATCAATTTGATTGTCTATTAAAATAATTCTCAGTAGCTCTGGAAATATAATTACATATGACAACAATTGTTCAGCTCAATAGGCTCAGTTAGATTCTATTACTCTACACTATTCAACAAGAAATACATTCATGACAACAAGGATACATTTAGTTGTGTTTCTATACAGCATTGTGACACCTTGTATATCTGTAACACAATAAATAAATAAATAAATAAATAAATAAATAAATAAATAAATAAATAAATAAATAAATAAATAAATAAATAAATAAAATGTTCTATAACAAAATTCAACAAAATATAAATTCTGGTCCTTTGGTCCACCTTTGTAAAATAATTCCTCCCTAATCAGTTAGCTTTTATTTATTTTTATTTATCTATTTTTTTATTATTAAATGTTTGGTTAAGGGACGCATTGCTAATTCTATGGCGTTAGCTATAACGCCCCTGAGGACCTTGTACATCTAGGCCGTACCACCATTAACTGGCGGTTTGAGCCGTTAACTCCTGGGAATCCCATATGCCCTACCGCCGTTAACTGGCGGTTTGAGCCGTTAACTCCTATATGCCCTACCACCGTTAACTGGTAGTTTGAGATGTTAACTCCTGGGATCTAACGTCTAGCAGCCCACTGCTGTCACCTCGGTTGCTGTAATTAGCTTTTTGAATTTAATAATTTACTGAATTTAATCTCATTCACTCACCAACGCGCTCCAACGGTTCCCTCCTACAGAGGATTGGTTCACTCTGTCGTCTCCACACAAATCTATAAGAATGGAATTAATTTGATAAGCTATTTAAGTTTCCTTTTTTTTTAAGTTGCATCGTTAGCTTTTTCTCTTCTTTTTTCTTTACTCACCGCGTTGGTTCCAAGTTCCTAGCTCTTATTAGAAGGAGTCAAGTCCGCCTCTCCCTCTATCTATGCGGCACCCAAATCAGGGTTCTTCACGGCCTCGACCGTTGTTTTTTTTTTCTCTCTCTCTCTCTCTCTAACCGCTCAGTCTTTGCTTTCTGTATCTGCGTGCTGCACAGCCGTTTGTCTCTCCTCTCGCTCAGCTGCGTCGCACGGTTTTATTTCGCGGAGGCGGGACTTATTTCTCTCAGCCAATGAAATTTCAGATTCCCACCTGGACCAATAGTATACAGCTTTCCTCTTCTGTTTCTGTTAGTGATGTTCAAGATTATTGTTTTAACCGATGTTTAATATTAAACTCGTTATTTTAGTTATTCACCCTTCCAATAATTCATTATGAAATTATCTATTAGTTAATTAGATATCTATTAATTAGTATTGTTAATTTCCTTAATTTATATTTTATATTTTATCTAAATTGAGGATGGATCATATTAGTAAGCCAATTAGTTAATACCTCATTAAGGTTCTAGCTTCTGGGTTACATCCTCCCCCATTAAATATCATGCACGTCCCTGTGCATTGTTTCTACGGGGTACACAACTTCTTGAGTAAGAGAGTCAATAAAAGCTTTATTAAGTCCTTGGAAAAGGGACCTAACTACGGTCACTAGTGGATTGCCCAATTGAGAGTAAGTTAGTCTTTGAGGAGGCTGACTACTTCGTTCAGATCTCCTGACATACATCTCTGGTTGCACAGTATCATGCTCATCCGTTTCGGTTTGATTCTCAACTGAGACAGGACGAAGTGAGCTCTCTGTTTCCGACAGAGCTGATGAGCTATTCTCTAAGACTTTGGTCTTTTCAGATGTATGTGTCTGATCGTGTATGATGGGTTCAAAACTTACATCACGTTGCTGCGACTTTAGGACACCATCCAATTGAGGTAGGTTTGTGTTAGTTTCATCCCCCGTTTCTACGTCAGGTAAGTATACTTCGTTTTTTTTCGTTTTTTCAGGTAAGTATGTTGCTGCTTCTTTCACTCTTTCAGGTAAGAATGTTTCGGTGTTGATGCCTTTGTCAAGTAAGGACAATTCAGCATTTTCATTACCAGCTAAGGTTGGTTCCTTGCGATCCCCTGTGTGTAAGGATAGTGTGTTTTGTTGTTGAATATTATTTACCGGTCCTGAATCTGCTATGAGTTCCCTATTTGGCAAGGTGACCGCTATTTGATAGGATGGTCGGTTTAGCACTTGTGGAAGATCAGAGTGATAAAACTCATCTACCTCTTCGTCAAGTGGCTCATCTGGGTCAGGTTCTAAGGCTGAACTCTGTCTTGTATGAGGTCTGCTAGGTTTCGTAACGCGTTCTGTTTCATTTTCTAATGAAGAGAGAAAACCACAAGGCAGTAAAAGATCTCTGTGGAGTGTTCTGTTGGGTCCTTCTCCGTTCTCTGGTTTTACAGTGTATACTGGCAAGTTTTCCATCTGTTTGAGAACTATATACACTGTTTGCTCCCATTTGTCTGCTAATTTATGCTTTTCTCTTAAGCGAAGATTTCGGACTAAAACACGATCTCCCACACCTAGTGTGGACTCACGAATGTTTCTGTCGAACCGTTCTTTGTTCTTCCTCGCTGTTTTTTGAGAGTTTTTTATGACAATGTCATAACTCTGTTCCAGATGACTCTTCAGTTCTTTAACATACTGAGAATGAGTTATAGAGGGCTTGTTCAAATGCGGTAACCCAAAGGCAATATCTATAGGCAACCGAGGCTGCCTACCGAACATTAGCTCGTAGGGAGAGTATCCCGTCACGTCATTTTTTGTACAATTGTACGAGTGAGTAAGTGGTTTTACAAAATCGCGCCAGTGATGTTTCTCAGTGGCTTGTAAAGTTCCCAACATGCTGAGTAATGTACGATTGTACCGTTCAACGGGGTTGCCACGAGGGTGATAAGGGCTCGTTCTGACTTTACGGATACCAAGTAAAGAACAAAGTTCCTTGATTGTACGTGATTCGAAATCCCGTCCCTGATCACTATGAAGACGCTCAGGAAACCCGTAGTGGACTAAAAAATGTTCCCACAGGTTCTTCGCGACGGTGGTGGCTTTCTGATCTTTGGTTGGGATGGACACTGCATACTTTGTAAAATGGTCTGTAATCACTAAAACATCTTTAGTGTTCTTACTGTCTGGTTCTATGGAGAGAAAATCCATGCAAACTAACTCCATAGGTCTGGTGGTGGTAATACTCACCATTGGAGCAGCTTTGTCAGGGAGGGCCTTCCGACGGATACATCTTTCGCAAGTTTTAACTTTGATTTCGATATCACTAGCCATTCTTGGCCAGTAAAAACGGGACCGAATGAGATCTGTCGTACGTTCAACCCCAAGATGCCCCATATCATCATGTAGGCTTTGCATGACTGTTGAACGTAATGAATCAGGCAAGACTAACTGCAATGATGTCTCTGGTCCTAATTGGCGTCTCCGGTACAGTAAATCATTTTGAAACTCAAACCGTTTCCACTCTCTCAAAAGGTTAAGAACCACCGGGGGTTCTGCAATAGTATCAGTTGGCGGTTTATTGTCAGTCATAAGCAGCTGAATGACTCGGCCAATGGTTGGATCTTTCCTCTGCAAGGAGACAAGGTCAGCATGGTTATACTTGGGCACAGCAAAGAAACTGTCACTATTGTCTTCCAACTGGAATAGGTCTGGAATGGCCGCTGCAGACATGGCAAGTGACTGAACTAAACCACAAGGAGAATCAGCCTCATCCAAGACCATGTGCTTTTGGCATGTTGCCTTCACTGCTTCGGCTTGAAGTTGAAGCTCGACTTCTTTGACAGAGGATAAAAGATGAGATCGGAACTCATCTAGTCGTTGGCATTCCTCAGTGAATTTTGAGTTGTCTTCAGGTTTATCATGCAGCCTCCTAGACAGGCCATCCGCGTCAACGTTCTGTGTACCTGCACGGTATCTGATGTCAAAATTATAGGTGGACAACGCAGCTAGCCAACGATAGCTCGTTGCATCGAGTTTTGCCGTTGTTAAGAGGTAAGTTAACGGATTATTATCAGTAATGACAGTGAATGTGTTCCCATACAAATAGTCATGAAACTTATCTGTTATGGCCCACTTTAAGGCTAGAAACTCCAACTTGTGCGCAGGGTACCTAGTTTCACTAGAGCTTAAACCGCGACTTGCATAAGCGATTACCTGTGTGACACCGTTTTGCACTTGGTATAGCGCTGCACCGAGTCCGGTCGTACTAGCATCTGTGTGTACTAGATATGGGAGTTTTGCGTCAGCGTAGCCAAGAACTGGCGAAGTGGTAAGTTTTTCAATAATAGTTTGAAAGGACTTCTCACAGTCTTGGCTCCAACGATTCCCAAAGGGTTCTTTGGGGTTCAAGTACTTTGATCTACATGGTGGTGTTTTAAAGTTTTTCCGTTTGGGTGGATAACCAGCCGTGAGAGATGTTAGTGGCTTGACAATATTTGAGTAATCTTTAACGAAGCGTCGGTAATAACCGGTAAATCCTAAGAAAGATTGGAGTTCCTTCAAAGTCTGAGGCTTCGGCCATGTTTTGAGTGCTTCCACCTTATCTGGATCGGTTTTTATGCCATCTCGAGATACTATATGTCCAAGATAACGCACAGATGTCTGGAAAAAACGACACTTATCTGGTGATAGCTTGAGTCCGTATTCTCTAAGCCGTTCAAGAACGTGAGAAAGTCTGGTTTCGTGTTCTTCCAAGGAGTTGGAAAAGACGATCAAGTCGTCTAGGAAAACTAACACTTCCTTCAGATTAATGTCCTTCATACACTTTTCCATAACCCGTTGGAAAGTGCTTGGAGCATTTGTTATTCCTTGTGGCATACGGTTAAATTCATAAAACCCAAACGGGCAAACAAAAGCAGTTTTAGGTTTATCCTTTTCACACATCTCTATTTGATAGTAACCTGACTTGAGGTCCATCACAGAAAACCACTGTGATCCAGCGAGAGCAGAAAAGGACTCCTCCAAGTTAGGCAGGGCATATGCGTCGCGAATGGTTTGCAGATTAAGCTTTCTATAGTCTATACATAGACGTACCTCACCATTCTTTTTCCGAACTACCACTATTGGTGAGGCAAATGGAGACTCCGACTCTCTTATTATACCGGTTTCCAAGAGGGCTTCCAAATGTTTTCTCACGGCTTCATAATCATGTGGATGGATCGGCCGAGATTTCTGTTTGAATGGGGTCTCGTCTTTTAAGTTGATGTGATGTCGTATCTGTTGTGTATGACCAAAATCAAGATCGTGGTGCGAAAACACATCGGAGTAAGTGTTAAGTTTGTTGGTGATCCTCCCTTTCCATTCTTCGGACAAGGGCGAAGTACCGAAGTCAAAACTGAGAGGAGGGTTTGAAGGTGAAGTCTGTTGCTGCGAACTACACGCCGCAAGTACTTTCTGATCACTTTTGTCAGGTTCTGGATATGGCATAACACGATCGGCTTTAACTAACTCAGCGATCACACAGTTAGTGGGTAATGTGATGTCATGGTTAGTTTCGTTTCTTAGTACAACAGGTACTTTGTATGGACCATGTGAAGGTAAGGAAATGAGGCAACAGTCTACAATTATACCCCCTGGTAGAGAACCATTGGTGGGTTGTTCAATGAGTGCATAAGGCTCATGCTTGTTTTGGCTGGGTTGCATAAACCCTTCTAGTAACAGTTTTTTATTTGCAGGGAGAACTTCTTGGGTTCTCCCTCGAAGCTTCACCACACCAACTCGTCCATCTTTGCTTTGTTTTTTTCTGACTGCTAAGGCTTTTAGCACGTGTTGGTACCCATAAGAGAGTGCCTTGGAATCAGGTAAGTTATTGGCAGACAATTGCTCATACAAAGGATCGAGTGTGTTTGTGCCAATGAGTAGTGGTGTATCAGAGTTTGAGCTTATATCCGGAACCACTAACGCAAGGGTAGGTAACTCAAGTCCAGACTGATCGAGCTCTTTTGGAAATGTGACACTTATCTCTATGTATCCTAAATAAGGAACTGCTTGACCGTTTGCGCCCTCGACTTCTAACAGATTACTGATGGGTTTAATTGAGAGGTCAGGTAAGTGTTCTTGGTAAAAAGAATTGGCAATGGTGGTTACCTGGGACCCTGAATCCAGTAAACAATTACATTCAACACTGTTAACTGAGACTGTAGCTGTGCATCGCCCACCCACTAATCTTTTGGGAAGTTTTGGCACTGAATGAGCATGAACTGGCTTGCAAAAAAGTCTCTCTGTCCTTTCCTTAGAGGGACATGGTTCTACTTTAGCACCTATCTGTCCCACGATAGGAGCTTCTACCGGTTTAAAGGAGGAGACTGAGCAATTGGCTTTGACATCTCCCACTCGCGCTGCTTCTGTCTAAGAGCAAGTCTTTTAGTTGCAACTAGTGCTGGATTTGGCTCGTTGCTACAGCTAGAAGCTATGTGCCCATCTTCTCCGCACTTAAAACAGTATCCAGGCTTTGGTCTGGGCACCACTGCTGTTATCTGCTGAATCTGTTTGGGCTCATCTGGAATTTTAGTCCCCACACGGGGTTTTGACTCTTTTTGAGTTTTCTTTGCCTTTTTATCTGTGTTGTTAACCTTAAGCTGTGCAATTTGGCTCCTGAGCTCAGCGATTTGTTTGCGTAAGTCATCACAGTTATCATCTATTTCCAGTTCACAAGTGTTTTTACTCTGAGAGCATGTTGTTTGCACATTTGAATACACTCTAGTTCGTTGTTCCCCTAAGTGTTGTTTCATGCGTGCTGCTTTAGTAGCCTGTTTGTCTTCTTCAGTGCGCAGTTTGAGGAGAAGTGCTGTAAAATGAGGCGGGTTGTCTTTCTTTTGTTCGAGTTGCAGGTTTGAAATCAGCGAGCTGTCCCAACAGCCTCTGCAAAACTGCTTGAGCAGCTGCTGGTCGGCGTCACTGGAGGAAATTCCATTCCTCTGAATAACTAGGTTTAACAAGGTGTATAACCTCTGAAAGTAATCGGAAGGTTTTTCACCACTGTCCTGGTTTGTGTTTAAGAAGCGAGCAAAGAGCTCGTCGCCGTCTTCGACAGCTGCGTAAGCTGAATCGAGATGTTCAAGGTACGTTTCCGGGTCGGATTTTGGACTAAGAGCTTTAACGATGCTCGCTGCTGGGGCTGACAGACTCTCCACGATTCTTCGTACAATTTGGGACTTGGTGAGTGAAGGATCATTTATGCATAACACTACACTACTACGCCAAGTATCATAGTCAGTTTCAAAAGAAGGGTGTGGAACTCGCCCTGAGAACGGTTTTAGTCTGTATTGTGAAGTAGGCGGAGGGATAACCTCACTGCTTTTAACAATGTGTTCCACAATAACACGCTGAACCTCAGGTGTGTTTAAAAGATTTGGTGGAATGCAAGGGTTTTGTTTTCCAGTCTCTGTAGGTGGACAATTGTCCTTTGAGTTGTTCATATAGTTAACTTCTGGTGTTAAAGGCAGGGAATATGTAACTTGGTCACTATGGAGCATTGGCTCTAGTTCAGTGACTGGTTCAGATGCATGGGTATCCCTTCCTAAAGATTCCCCAATTTTTGCCAGTTCCTCCATTAGAAGGTCTTTAAATGATTGATTGCTACGCGCAGCTATGTCCCTGAGCTCTGACAGATAGGCATCAGTGGCAGATGTGCTAGTTTCTAGACTGTACGCGCTGGCTAGGTCTTGAATATGAAAGAAAACATCTGGGTTCCTAGTACAAGGTTTGTCATAGGGTAAACATTGTTTCTTTAATTCCTTAACAGTGGCTTCATGTTGAAACTCCACAATAATCTGATCACAGTTTGGTAACTTAATGCGCCTGTTAACTGGTCCGAATCCTTCCATAAACCCAAAGACTTCGTTATCAAGGTCTGTATCAGTTCACCCACTGATTAAAACAGCATTTGAAACTTTGACCTTTTCTGTTTTCACAACTTCCATTTTAAAACACTCAAAAGTACCAATAATGCCAAAATGGCAAACCACTGTGACCTCCAGGCACTCTTATGATGTCAGTCAATGGTTAGCTAAGGTAACAACTCTACAATTCTCCTGGCTGGCTCGCCAAGTTTTATGTAACCGGATTACAGGATACAATAAGATAATTAAAAGAAAAAATAAACAAATGGGCCAATAATTAGGTTCGGGGAGAATTGGAGGTTGTTTAAGAATGACTGGAGTCACGGGTATAGCATGAAACGGTTTATATACGAAATTTTAATAATAATGGGAAATATAACACATAAAGATAACACACAAAAACAGATGAAAACAATCGACAATAGTAAAATGGTCGGTATGAGATTTGATCATATGAGTCACAAGTCAGCCGGCGTCAAGTCAAATCCCCACGCTTGGGGTGAAAGTCAGAGTCCGGTGGTGCGATTTTTTCCTACCGCACCGTTGAGATTGTTCACAGAAGAGAGCAGTCTGCTCTTCAGTTACTTGAGATGTCCTGGTTCGTTCAGTGGTTAAGGCTCGCCATCTCCCTCGTCAGGAAGAAATCCAGTTCTCGTTCCAAGTGAGTGATCATAGGAGTCGGGATCAAACCCAAGGAAAAAAAAAACCCAGCCTGTAAACAACAGGACTGTTAGCGAGTTGGCATCGACCCTTCTCGTCACATCACAGCATAAAGTCTTACAGACTTAAACAAATGCTTCACTCTATTGGCATAGCCAATCATGTTTGGGTTCACAGTTCAACTAACATAACATCAATTTGATTGTCTATTAAAATAATTCTCAGTAGCTCTGGAAATATAATTACATATGACAACAATTGTTCAGCTCAATAGGCTCAGTTAGATTCTATTACTCTACACTATTCAACAAGAAATACATTCATGACAACAAGGATACATTTAGTTGTGTTTCTATACAGCATTGTGACACCTTGTATATCTGTAACACAATAAATAAATAAATAAATAAATAAATAAATAAATAAATAAATAAATAAAATGTTCTATAACAAAATTCAACAAAATATAAATTCTGGTCCTTTGGTCCACCTTTGTAAAATAATTCCTCCCTAATCAGTTAGCTTTTATTTATTTTTATTTATCTATTTTTTTTATTATTAAATGTTTGGTTAAGGGACGCATTGCTAATTCTATGGCGTTAGCTATAACGCCCCTGAGGACCTTGTACATCTAGGCCGTACCACCATTAACTGGCGGTTTGAGCCGTTAACTCCTGGGAATCCCATATGCCCTACCGCCGTTAACTGGCGGTTTGAGCCGTTAACTCCTATATGCCCTACCACCGTTAACTGGTAGTTTGAGATGTTAACTCCTGGGATCTAACGTCTAGCAGCCCACTGCTGTCACCTCGGTTGCTGTAATTAGCTTTTTGAATTTAATAATTTACTGAATTTAATCTCATTCACTCACCAACGCGCTCCAACGGTTCCCTCCTACAGAGGATTGGTTCACTCTGTCGTCTCCACACAAATCTATAAGAATGGAATTAATTTGATAAGCTATTTAAGTTTCCTTTTTTTTTAAGTTGCATCGTTAGCTTTTTCTCTTCTTTTTTCTTTACTCACCGCGTTGGTTCCAAGTTCCTAGCTCTTATTAGAAGGAGTCAAGTCCGCCTCTCCCTCTATCTATGCGGCACCCAAATCAGGGTTCTTCACGGCCTCGACCGTTGTTTTTTTTTTCTCTCTCTCTCTCTCTCTAACCGCTCAGTCTTTGCTTTCTGTATCTGCGTGCTGCACAGCCGTTTGTCTCTCCTCTCGCTCAGCTGCGTCGCACGGTTTTATTTCGCGGAGGCGGGACTTATTTCTCTCAGCCAATGAAATTTCAGATTCCCACCTGGACCAATAGTATACAGCTTTCCTCTTCTGTTTCTGTTAGTGATGTTCAAGATTCTTGTTTTAACCGATGTTTAATATTAAACTCGTTATTTTAGTTATTCACCCTTCCAATAATTCATTATGAAATTATCTATTAGTTAATTAGATATCTATTAATTAGTATTGTTAATTTCCTTAATTTATATTTTATATTTTATCTAAATTGAGGATGGATCATATTAGTAAGCCAATTAGTTAATACCTCATTAAGGTTCTAGCTTCTGGGTTACATCCATTCCATTCTTGTAATTACCTTAGATATCTTGTCCCTTCATAAGATACCCCTTTTAAAGTCTGAAAATGTCTAAAGATGACCATAGTCATCCTAATGTTATGTCAGAAGTACAAGATGCAGGGGATATGAAAGAGGAAAGAAGTGTAGTGTCTGAGAAATCTGAGACAAAAACAAGAAAATCCTCTCGTGAAAGGCGACTAACACCAAAAATGCAGGAACTGAAAGATCAAGAGTTAACTCAAAAGGAGAAGAGGTTCAAAGCAACATATGAGAAGTGGAGAAGCAACGTAAGAGACATTCGCACAAGGTTAAAGCAAGTATGCTCTGAGAGTGACATGTATAATATGATGGATGAGGCTGAGAAGCAAGAGTCTGAATTAAAGGAACAGTATGACAGAATTCGACTCCAAACCTCACCAAGTCAAGAAATTCGAAGAAAGATTGATGCATGCTCAGCTGTGACAGCTGACTTGCTGCAGCTGATGAGAGTACGTCTCACTGAAGATGAAGATGAGTTCGACACAGTGGCAGAAAGATCAAGGTTACGCATGCTACTTGATAATGAATATGCTAGGTCCATATATGGATCCACAGCTTCCAGAGTTACTGCACCCAGCTGTCACAATTCTAAACATCTCTCAGAGTCACCCAGCATTTCGGCTATGAGGGCGGAAGCGGCTGCTCAGCTGGCTGCAAAGAGAGCCGAAGTTGATATGGAAGCTGCCATCGAAGCTCAACGTCAGCAGTTGAGAAAACTGGAAAACCAGAGGGACATTGATGTAATTCAGGCAAGGCTAAATGTCTACACTGAAGAGGAAAGGGATGGGACACGCAGTCCTCCATTCAGCAAAGTGAGTGATGCACACCCCTTCGCTCACCACATCCCAGACCAAGAACAGCAGGTTGTGCAAAACGAGACATCATTGGTCAAATCGCTACAAGAGTCATTAGCTCTCACCCGCTTGCCAACTCCAGAACCTTCTGTATTCTCGGGTGATCCTCTGAAGTTTACAGAATGGAGCATGAGCTTCAAAGCCCTCATAGAGAGACGATGCTCTGACCCTGCAGACAGGCTATTCTACCTGCAAAAGTACATAGCAGGTGAGGCAAAATCTTCTCTTGAAGGCAGCTTCTACAGAAAAGATGAAGAAGCCTATCAACAAGCATGGGATAGGTTAAATGCTAGATATGGCCCTTCCTTTGTAGTACAGCGGGCTTTCAGAGAGAAGTTAAATGGGTGGCCGAAGATTGGAGGAAAGGAATATCTCAAGCTAAGAGAGTTCAGTGATTTCCTCCAAACATGTAGTAATGCAATGCCCCACATAAAGGGCTTACAGGCTCTTAACGACTGCGAGGAGAATCAGAAAATATTAGTCAAGCTTCCTGATTGGGTGACATGTAGATGGAACCGTTATGTTACAGAGCAGCTAGATCGAGGCAACGACTATCCAAGCTTTCATGAGTTTGCTTCCTTTGTCTCTAATGAGTCATGCATAGCATGCAATCCAGTGTCATCCTTACATGCCTTAAGGCACTCTGCAGAGGCACCACCAAGAGAAATGAAGCGTTCAAAAGCAAACACGTTTGCCACAAATGTGAAACCTTCAATTCCATCAAACTCCACCACCAAATCTGACCCTGGTCAAATCAAGTTGGGAGATGCAGAGAAACCAAAGAAATGGAACACACCAACACAAAATTACAATAGTGACCAGTGTATTTGCTGTAGTGAGAACCATTCCATACATAAATGCAAGAGGCTTATGGACATACCTGTAGAGGATAAGAAAAAATGCATACTTGAAAATAAGTTGTGTTTTGCATGTCTAAGAAAGGGTCACAATTCTAAAGACTGTAGAAACAGGTCCACATGTAGCATATGCAAAAAGAGTCACCCAACGCCATTGCATGAAGATCGTTCTACAGCAGGAGAATCATCAACTCAGGGTGCAGTGGAAGAAAGTACGTCATCTTTATCATGTTGTGTGAGTGGAGGTGAAGGTGGGAGTACGTCGATGATAGTCCCAGTGTGGATCTCAACACTTAGCGCTCCGGACACTGAAACCCTAGTGTATGCACTATTGGACACTCAAAGTAGTCACACATTTGTTGATCAGGAGGTGTGCGAAAAGCTAAAAGCAGCAATGGAACCAGTGAAACTTAAACTTTCCACCATGATGGGGAGAGACTCAGTCGTGAAGAGTCAAAGAGTATGCAAGCTCAAAGTTAGAGGATTTTCCTCTAACGTTTCCATCAATTTGCCTCCAGCCTACACAAGGGACTTCATTCCTCTTGACCGTGCACATATTCCCACTTGTCAGACAGCCAACAAATGGAAACACCTTGTAAGCATGGCCCAAGAGATACCCCCGTTGATGGACTGTGGTGTTGGTTTGTTGATTGGATATGACTGCTCCAGAGCGTTAATTCCAAGAAGGGTCATCACTGGGGGCGACTATGAGCCTTATGCTATTGAGACGGACCTTGGTTGGAGCATTGTGGGAAGCGCACCACAGCGTGTGCAGGCTAAAGATGTGACTGGTTTTTGCCATCGAGTGTCTGTCAGAGAGATGCCACCCATAACGCCATTTGCTGTCATCAAGGCCCTAGAGTCCGATTTTGCAGACACAAAGTCTGGTGACAGAAGCATATCTCAAGAAGATATATGCTTCCTGCAGATCTTGAAAGAGAGGATCCAACAAAATAAGGAGGGTCACCTGGAGATGCCTCTCCCTTTCAAAGCACGTCCACATCTCCCAGACAACAAAAGGCTGGCATTAGTACGGTTGAAGCATCTAAAGAGGAAGCTGGACAGAGATCCCAAATTCAAAATAGACTACGTGAGATTTATGGAAGGTGTCTTCAAGGATGGAGATGCAGAGAAAGTGGAAAACCAAGCAGAGCTGGGGAAAGTGTGGTATATCCCACATCAAGGAGTTTACCACCCCAGAAAACCAGGCAAAATCAGAGTGGTTTTCGACTGCTCTGCAAGGTATGAAGGCACCTCCCTAAACGACCATCTGCTAACAGGACCTGACCTCACAAATAGCCTAACAGCTGTGCTGTGCCGCTTCCGTAAATATCCCATCGCAGTCATGTGCGATGTGGAGAAAATGTTCCACAGGTTTCATGTGAGCGAGGATGATAGAGACTACCTGCGGTTTCTCTGGTGGGAAAATGGAGACACAAACTCAGAACCCAGAGAGTACCGCATGAAGGTTCACCTGTTTGGAGCATCATCCTCCCCTGGCTGTGCCAATTATGGCATGAAACACCTTGCCAGCCAATGTGAGAAAGAGTACCCCTCCGCAGCTAGCTTCATCCAGAAACATTTCTATGTTGACGATGGTCTCATAAGTGTAAAGTCGGTGGGTAAGGCAATTGAACTGGTCAAAGATGTCCAAGCTGTGTGTGCCAAAGGAAAGCTGCACCTTCACAAATTTCTCTCCAACAGTCGAGAGGTCCTTGACTCAGTGGAGGTTGCAGCGCGTGCTACAAAGGTGAAGAATGTTGATCTTAATCACGATGATTTGCCAGTTCGAAGGGTACTAGGTATAAGGTGGAACATTGAAAATGATAGCTTCTCCTTCAAGGTGTCACTTGAGGAGAAACCGGCAACGCGCCGAGGGATCCTCTCAATTGTGGCCTCCTTGTAAGACCCTTTGGGGTTTCTAGCCCCAGTCATTCTTGAAGGGAAAAGAGTGCTGCAAGAGATGTGTCAGAGAGGCACAGGGTGGGATGAGCCACTACCCAAAGACTTGAAGTTAAGGTGGGAGACTTGGATGAAGGATTTGGAGAACCTGGAAAGAATTGAAATTCAAAGATGCTTCATACCTGACAGCCTTGGTGAGATTCAGAGAGCCGAGCTTCATCATTTCTCTGATGCAAGCAGTCAAGGGTATGGCCAGTGCTCTTACATCAGAGTAGTAAGCAGAGAAAGGGTATGCTGCTCCTTGGTCATGGGCAAGGCGAGGGTTGCAGCAACCAAAATAGTCACCATACCGAGGCTAGAATTAACTGCAGCAGTAACCTCGGCATCTGTGAGCAGCATATTAAGGGAGGAGCTAGAGCTCAAGATGATGACGAATATTTTTGGACAGACTCAAAGGTCGTGCTTGGTTACATCAATAATGAAGCAAGAAGGTTCCATGTGTTCGTGGCAAATCGTGTTCAGAAAATTCGAGAAAACACAGATGCACGGAAATGGTATTATGTGGACACAGGAGAAAACCCTGCTGATCATGCATCGAGAGGCCTCAAAGTAGCTGACCTCATCAAGTCAAATTGGTTCTCTGGCCCAGGCTTTCTATGGGAAAGAGAGATAGCCACCAAACAGGCTACTTCAGATTTGCTGGTGGGAGACCCAGAGGTGAGGACTACTCAGGTGTTGAAGGTTGAGGCAGCGAGACAGTTTGACATCCAGAAGCATCTGCTGCGGTTCTCAAGATGGGCTACAGCTGTCAACGTCATTGCTCGTATCCAGCGGCTGGCAAAGAGGATCAGGACCGCTGAACCTTTAAACGTGGAAGAGAGAAAACAAGCTGCACAGACTCTTGTCAAGCTTGCACAACAAGATGCCTTTCAAGAGGAGTTAAACACACTCAGCCAGAAACTAGGAAGGCTGCCTTGCAACCACCCACTCTTTCAGCTTGACCCATTCCTCCAAGATGGCATAATGAGAGTAGGAGGAAGATTAAGGAAGGCATCTGTGCCTCTCGAGTTAAGACACCCTGTGATCCTTCCTAAAGATGGTGCTGTTACAAACCTCATCATCGCACACCATCATACCAAGATACAACACCAAGGCAGAGGACAAACCCTCAATGCACTCAGAGTCAATGGTTACTGGATCGCTGGTGGAAGTAAGGCTGTGGCCCAATACATCAGGCAGTGCGTACAGTGTAGGAAAGCCCGCGCGCCACCAGAGGAGCAACGAATGGCAGATCTACCTAGTGACCGTGTTGATCCCACACCACCATTCACTTATTGTGGCATGGACTGCTTTGGTCCTTTTCACACCAAACAGGGTTGCAAAGATCAAAAACGGTACGGCCTCCTCTTCACATGTTTTTGCTCAAGGGCAGTGCATATAGAGATGCTGGAGGATTTGACGACTGACGCATTCATCAATGCTTTGCGCTGCTTCATTGCCCTTCGTGGAGCTGTTAGACACATTAGGTCTGATCAGGGAACTAATTTTATGGGGGCAAGAAACGAGATGGCAAAGGCTCTGAAAGAACTTGATAAGGAAAGAGTGACTGCATACCTGGCAGAAAAACAGTGTGACTTCCAGATGAATACGCCCCACTCTAGTCATGCTGGAGGCGCATGGGAGCGCCAAATCCGGACAGTGCGAAGCGTACTGAGCACTGTCCTTGCCTGCAGTGTGGGAAGGCTGGATGATGCCTCATTAAGGACATTCCTTTATGAAGCTATGTGCATCGTGAATAACCGCCCACTCACTGTTGATAACATCAACGACCCCAAAAGCTTGGAGCCACTCACACCGAACCACTTGATCACCATGAAATCCTCAATCCCACTTCCACCTCTAGGTAAATTTGTCAAGGAGGACCTGTATGCTAAGAAACGGTGGAGAAGGGTCCAATATCTGACTGAGCAATTTTGGCACAGATGGAGAAAGGAATACCTGGCCAATATTGCTCTGAGACAGCGATGGCATACACCAAGACGTAATGTGGAGGTGGGTGACATTGTGATTCTCAAAGAAGAAGATGTTCCTCGCAATGAATGGAAACTCGCTAGGGTTGTGGAAGCACATGAGGATGATGATGGACTTGTACGGAAGGTGACAATCCAGACTGGTGATAGGAAATTAGGAAAGAGAGGCGAACGCCTCGTCCAACCATCCATCATTCAAAGACCCATTCAGAAATTAGTGGTCCTGGTAAAAAATGAGAAAAATATGCCATTCATTGATTAGATTTCCCTTCTAAAATACAAGTTGTCATTATGCTGTACTTCATGCACATGTTGTGGAGATGTAAATTCTGTTCATATTGTTGAATTCATTGTTTGAGAAAAGTATATTGTTTATGTCAATGCAAGAGTGTTTTAACATAACAACATGGTGCTTGGGAATTACCATTGATTTAATGAACAATACAAGTGTATTTACATTCGCAATTGTAATAATCAAAGGTAATTGGTGGGAGTGTAACTGACGTTGAAATGTTTGTGTTGGTTGCCATGACAACACCAGCAGCGCATCTGAGATCGATTGTTGTGAGGTAGTCGCTTCCTGTGAGTCGCGGGAGAGACGACACGGAGCGGTAACACAGCGGACTTTTGGAACATACATCTTTTCTACTGCTGGGTTTTACAAGGCGTACACGGTAAAAAACGTTATACTGTTCTTCGTTTAACACTTGTGCACTTTGCGAAAGGAAATAAGTGGCTGAGATGAATATCATATGTGCTATTGATATTATTTTACTTGTTTCTAGTTTTCACGGTGCTCCATGATTGAGAGAGAGAAATAAAAGAATTGTGGACATCAGTACGAAGCGTGGATTCTTTCGACCCGAGTAGAAACACGTATGATCTGTGAGTTTATATTACAAGTGTTCTTACAAATTATATTTGTGAACCACAGAGTGTGAACTTCAGAATTAGCGTGTGCATTTGTGGAAAATGTTGCGTGACTTATTTTTTCACATTATATTTATGAGTCAACGAGTGTGCGCGCGCGCACACACACACACACACCTTTATGATGATCTCACAAACGCTGAAACCGCACGTGGCGCTGCACGTGACGCTGCCTGTTTACGCTTTATTACGTCGCTTTGTTACGTCATCCTGCCAGCCTATAAATAGGGTGCTAGAACCCCTTTGTTAGTCAGTCAGCTAAGCTTAGCTGGAAGGATGAGTGGATTCGGGGATCTCTTGTCAACTCGTACACTCAGAAATTTCTGTAAATTTACTGCAGAATTCCAACAGTAACATACCGTTTTTCCAAATTACGGTAGGATAATGTTAAATCTGATGTTTCTTCTGTTGAATAACGACAGCTGGAAAATTACGGCAAAAAACCGGTCTGGTCTAATACAGTATTTCCTTTGAAGCACATTTTTGAAGTTGTCAACTTGAACAGCCAGTTACGTCGAAGAAGAAGAAAAAGAAGACAATCACTCTTCATCCTCCAACTTGAAAGCTTCTGAAGGGTGAGTTTATCACTCTTAAGAATGTAAATCATGGTTTTGGTTAGTATTAAGTCAATATATGGATCACCAGAAACCCACTTCTCAAAGTTTAGCATACTTACAAAACATGACACGAAATGAAACATCACTTGCACCATAGTAATTTTAGGAGTTTTATGGTGGAAAGTTAAATATTTATTTTTAATGACTGGAATTTTAGATTTGTCATGTAGGACCACGTTTTCGTTTTTCATCTTTGTACATTCATGCTAGCGTTAGCATCTGAACTGGAGGCTCTTTAGTGAGATATTTCATTAATAACTATTAATGTGCATCAGTGCCACTGCTGGGCTCTCTATCAGGCGTACCGTGGTTGGCGGACATTCTTTCTGGGCCAATAGTACCGACCATCAACATATATACTGGACAATTCATTTCCATAGGCTCCAATAACACATTTTTGTGCCAAAATGGGAGGTGGCCACCACCCACAAAAGGCAAGAGAGATGGAGCTGAGGGTGGGGCTGTAAGGCTGGGATCAACTGACGACACCCGGTCGAACTAGCTACAAGCTAACCTGAAGCTAACCCAAAGCTAACGCAGAGGTGGGAGCTAAGCTAACGAAGGTAGCAACCATCGACATATATGGTAGCAACCTAGCTACAACCGGAGTTAACTGTGCACAACACCAGAGCTTCTGAGTCAGAGATACGCTGGGCTGACCGCTGGGTAAAACCGGGTGGAACACAGTGGTATTGCGGGGAGGGGAGAACCACAAGCCGGCAGCCCGTGCAGTAGAGCCCTGCACTGAAGCCCTAGGCCCTCGGGTCGGCTTGGCCCGTGGGCCGGGCCTCGGGCCAACAGCTGTGTACCTCGGACACGGGCCGGGCGCCTTTATTTTTAATCGAATTCATAAAAAAAGTTGAAACACTTAAATGCAGCAGTAGAGCCCTTCGCGGGACTGTTTTCTTCATTCCTTTCCTGCCCGCTCCCGCTGGATTTCTGACCATTACCGCCCGCACCCGCAGCGTGCATGTCTACTCCTGCCCGCAACCGCAAAACTCGGAGAAATTATTACCTCACAATAAAACAGATATATTGAGTTTGCATCCTCAACATGTCATTTCATTCTTCCATCCATCTGATGCGGCTCTCTGTGCTTGTAAAATAATGAATGGATATTTAAATAAAATGCTTTATATTTTACTGACTTAATTTTACATCTGTATGCCAATTCTAAATGTAAAGATTGTCTGCGTAAACCTGAACATGTCCATCCCGGTCTTACTGTGAGACCGGGTTGACGAGTCACGCTTGTGCGTAATCATGCGCTTCTGAGCTGAAGAGGATGTGAGATTCTGGGCTTCTCCTCAGACGGCTCCTGGATGTGTCGCCACATTGGAGACAGGAACAAGCACTATTCAGACAAAGTTTCATAATCAGGGAACATTTTCTAAGTGACAATTCTCTCTGAGAGTCAGTGTTTGGAAAACGCTCGCTTCAGTGGGAGGAATCTTCCCGCATGCGCTCTGGTTCTGCGACGCGCTCCAAGCTCCTCTCCACATCTTCAGCTCGCTGTGTACCTTATGTAGTACACGCTGACAGCGAGCTGCGCTGAGCAATGTCCAGCTCAGATGTTCAGATGGGAATCTTTTCTTGAGTGATTTAGCTACATCTGCGATGTGCGTAGAATAAAATGTCAGTTCGTCTGCATGCGTCGGGGTAATTCTTTCTATTATTTCTCTGTCAAAATAAACCGTCAAATACGGGAACTATCCGGTCAACACAAGCCCTGCTTTTAACTGTTTTGTTTTCTTGTGATAAGTTGATCAAATTAAACTTGATTAACACCAGAGCCAGGCGTACAGTGCAGTGCGCATGTTTCTGGGGTTAATCAAGTTTAGTTGTTTCTCTTTGCAACAATCTTCACAAGAAGGCAAAACAGTTAAATGGCAGGTTACAGATATTTCCATTTGACTGTTTATTTTGACGGATAAACTCAAGGATGTTGGTTGTTTTGAAAGAATTACCCCGACGCACACTGATGCGCATGCATGAGCTGACATTTTAATTGTTAACGCACATCGCGGAGGTAACTAAATCAAGAAAAGATTCCCATCAGAACATCAGAGCTTTATACTGGACACTGTGTTCAGTGCGGCTCGGAGCGCCCACGGCGGACAGTGAGCTGATGATCTGTAGAGGGGTTCGCAGCGCAGTGCAGAACCACAGTGCATGCGATGATTTCCTCCCACTGAAGCAGTCTGGAAACCCGGTCTCTCTGAGGGATGTGTCACTTGGAAAAATGTTCTTTTTATGAAATTATGAAACTTTGGCTGAACAGCGCTTGTTCCCGTCTCTAATATGGAGACGCATGACGCATCCAGTCTGAGGCAGAATAGCCTCTTCAGCAGCTCAGAAAGCACCTGTAGAGACATTTGATCACGCACAAAGTTTCTGTGGAGCAGAAGCGGTCGGGCCACGGCAGGTGAAATGTTCCTAGCCTACATGAAGTGAAACTGTTTAATTGTAACATTAATATGTTACTGGACACACTGGTCTGGTTGGTTAGACCAGTGTTTGAAGTGGAAAACACACACACACACACCAATTAAAATAATGCTGATAGCATGGACTAGAAGACAGGTGATGGTTTACGTATTTAAATGATGATCAGGCTGCTGTAAAATGTAATCTCCATCCACATCCAGACACAATTATCCTCTATTCTTTCTCTATTTGCTCTGCTCTTGTCTGGGCTGACGTAGCTGACGGTGCGCGCGGCGCGCCTAACTAGCGGCTGATGCCCATTTTACGCATTTGGAGAGGTGGGCTGGATGCTTTGCTTTTACTGGAAGATGGTCCACTTAATGCACGGGTGTAGACTAAATATTAATGACAAATGAATGAAAATTAAATTGTGAGTTTTTACTTCATATTTTAGAAATAAAAATGACGGGGGAAAACATTTATGACGTCTTTTTAAACGAAATTTTCTAGCGCGACGTGCCTGCTTCACTTAAGTCACTGCTTATTAAGGTCCGTCCAAAATTACCGTGGGAAATGGGTAATAATGGCTCTTTGATGGGAACAGGTTGCCGACCCCTGGTATAAGATCTGAGCTGGTAAAACAAAAATCCTCATCAGCAGGCTTTTTTGAAAGTGGGGGGGACACAGCTGCCAATACAAATTTTGTCGGGGACATGTCCCCGGCGTCCCCGGTTAAAATGACGCCTATGATTCTATGTAAAGATTGTCTGCATAAACCTGAACAGGTCCAACCCAGTCTTACTTTGAGACCGGGTTGACGAGTCACGCTTGTGCGTAATCATAGCTGAAGAGGATGTGAGATTCTGGGCTTCTCCTCAGACGGCTCCTGGATGTGTCGCCACATTGGAGACAGGAACAAGCACTATTCAGCCAAAGTTTCATAATCAGGGAACATTTTCTAAGTGACAAGTCTCTCTGAGAGACGGGGTTTGGAAAACACTCGCTTCAGTGGGAGGAAGCTTCCCGCATGCGCTCTGGTTCTGCAACGCGCTCCAAGCCAATCTCCACAACTTCAGCTCGCTGTGCACATGTGCGCTGACCGCGAGCTGCGCTGAGCAGTGTCCAGCTCAGATGTTCAGATGGGAATCTTTTCTTGGGTGATTTAGCTGCATCTGCGATGTGCGTAGAATAAAATGTCAGTTCGTCTGCATGTGTCGGGGTAATTCTTTCTATTCTTTCTCCGTCAAAATAAATGGTCAAATACGGAAACTGTCCGGTCAACACAAGCCCTGCTTTAACTGTTCTGTTTTCTTGTGAAAATAGTTGGAAAGAGATAAAATTTAACTTGATTACCACCAGAGCCTGCACTGTTATCTCCGTGTCGGTAAATGAGGGAAAAACAAATTGATCGGATCCTGCACGTCTTTTAACACATTGGTCAGGATTGACGCACTTTATTTTCATTTAGTTGGTTAAAAAAAGTCGGGCTCGGGTCAGGCCAGAGACTCCTGAAAACCTTTTCGGGCCGGGTCAGGCTGGGGCTCCACCCCCTCGGGCCGGCCCGAACACGGGCTCAGATTTTAGGCCCGTGCAGGGCTCTACCGCGCAGCAGACAGAAGCCGCGATCAGAGATGCGCGGATGCTGCAGGGAGGGGAGAACGGGTGGAAAACATCGGTCTCCCGAGAGCTCCACAAGCCAATAGTCGGAACCCAGCTCCACCAACATGTTATATTTCAACCCATTTTCTAAAGTGCAGCATTATGTTAAATGCACTGGGTTTTACCCTATTACATTTAAATTTAATGGTTAAACAGTACATGTTAAAATCTAAGCTCAGCTCGGCAGTGACCTAAAATACATAAATATAATTTTACTTACCGAAAAAAATGAAGTGGAGACTCCTTGGACGCTCTATTAGTGCAATTAATGCCACAGCAAGTCATTTTGTCCAACAATTGCACAAAAAATATCCAAAAAAGAATACACAAACACAGAGACTCAAAATCCCAGAACAGTTTCCAGGCCAGACCGAGGCTCTACTGAGGCCTTTCCACGGAGCTAGCTCTGTGGTCACGTGTGTCGGATGCTCATTAATTATACAGAATTTTAGTCTTTTAATACACTTAAACAGAAGAGTGAGAAAAAAATTCACCCCCCTCAGAGTTGTCATGAGTGTAAACTAGATCATTTAAAGAAAAAACATGTTTTGGTACCAGGCTGTAAGCATGTTTATTTCTGCTGTGAAATAGGTATTTTTAACATGGGAGTCAATGAGGATTTGCTCGCTTCTGACACCAGCCCCCAGCGGATGAGGGTGGAACTGCAATTTTTGGTACTTCCGGGTTGGCCTCAATTTTTGAGCCGCATTGTGGGGGCTTGGTACCAACGCTTTTTATGCCGACTTCGGACTGGTCCATAATAGCAGTAAGCTATTAGTGGCCCTATTACAGTTTTTTCTATTGCTAAACCTCAAAAAGCAAAAATGAGGCACAGTTTTCACAACCTCTACTTCTGTTCCCAATCGATTGACTCAGTTTATCACTACTTAAGATTTCCTTATCATATTTGAACTCTGATTTTCCTCCTTTAAACTCTGATGTCAATTTCACATTACCTTGCTGTCAAAACACAACACACAATTTTCAGGTTTACAAACACTTCTCACATAAATTCTCAAAGCTTCGATCAACAACACACAAATATTCAAATCTTTAAACTGTCGGGTCTGGCGAGCAATTTGCAATCAGGGACTGCAGCATAAAAGTAAGTTTCCACAAGGCTACCCAGGTGTATGAGTGGTTTCAGGACCACCCACGGTTTTCCATTTTATACCTTCCACCTTATTCCCCCTTCCTCAATCCCACTGGGGAGTTTTTATCAGCCTGGAGGTGGAAGGTGTACGAAAGGAATCCACAGAGCAAGGTCCCACTGCTAAGCCATGGAGGAGGCTGGTAGAGATGTGGCCTTTGAGGCCTGTCAGGGCTTCATGAGGCACTCGAGGCAGTACTTCCAGCGCTATTTGGACCAGGAGGACATCGCCTGTGATGTTGATGAGGCCCTCTGGCCAGACAGAGACAGGAGGCATGATGCCCATGATTATGCTTGAATGGGAGAGGGGGTGGGGGTGGGGGGTTAACTGTAAAAATAAAATGTTTTGTTTCAAAATTTGTGTGATGTCTAATGTTTGTCTTAGGCCCTGTCCACACGTAGCCGGGGATCTGCCAAACGTAGATATTTTTCTACGTTTTGGCCTGTCATCCACACGAAAATGGAGTTTTTTCACACGAAAATGGATCTTTTTAAAAACTCCAGCCAAAGTGAAGATCTGCGTTTTCTCCGTTTTGGGTGTCTGCGTGTGGACTGACAAAACCGGAGTTTTAAGGTCCGCAACGTCACTTTCCGTGACAGAAAAATGCTGACATCACGTGTGCGACCTGTGTTTACACTAGCCGACAGCATGGATGCCCTCAGAGCTGTGCTCGCTTTATCAATTGTCCAAGCGCTTTTTGCTTGCTTGTTTTTGCAAGCGGAATTACTGCTCCTTGCGGAAGACCACAGACGAAGGACGAGGTTAAGAACGGGGGAAGTACTGCCGCCTACAGGTCTGGCATGTCCTTAACAACGTATTTATCCGGGTACGCGTGGACAAAGTTTTTTTTTAAACGAGGTGGTGTGGATGCAAGTTTTTGGAGGGGCGGATATTCATTTTAAAAAAACCCGGCTACGTGTGGACTTGGCCTCAGAGAAAAGTGGGCACTGTCATACATTCAGTGTGTAATTCATTGTGTTCCATTTAGACAATTGTGTTTTTAGTTTTGCTCTTCAGTGTTCTTTCCATGCTTGGTAGTGTTCACCCAAAGGCTAATTGTGTTTTAGCAATGAATGGTATGTATGTGTCATGTGAAAATGTGGCTGTGTTTACCAATGAAAACACGTGTTCCATTTTGGGAGCATGTTAAGATGCGTGATGGCAGGGTTTTGTTGCAAAGGGAAGCCACGGTTTAGGAATTTGTGTGTTATGTTTGGGCTTTTGTGTGTGCAGTTTTGAAAGAAACGTACAGTTTTGAAAAACGTGTTTTACCAATCGACAAAAACTGTAACATTTGGACTGTCTCATTTTTCTAACCAAACCGTATTCGCTCTGGTCCTGCATTTTGTAAAAATAATAAAAAGATGGCAGCGTGATTGTGTCCGAATCACTTGCAAGCGGGGACCAACTGATATGTATGGATGTACAAGATTCCAGCCAGAACTTCCTCCAGAGGAAACTGATGACACAGTGGAAGAGAAACGTCAAAGATTACAGAGCACTCACAGCAAGTATGGCATTAACAGACAGGATAGGCCCGAAGTGACTGATTTGATGAACACCACATTTAGCCTTCAGCGCAAACATATAAACAGGATCCCTGCTCCCTCCTTAACTGATCTGCAAACCAGCTGGCCATACCTGTTTACACAACGTGGAATTTTTTCTCACTTTGAGTTGCTGACTGATGTTGCCATCCTCCGTGCCTTGGAGCTGTCAATTGAGGAGTTTGTTAATGCCATTGTGGAGTACTTCCGCACTAAAGTCAAGACTGCTAATGTCCAGGCAATCCTGGCACAAGAAGAAACTGATGATCTAACATTCCTTGTTGTCCAGCTTTTGATGGCTCACTTCAAGGAGTCCCCTGATGGGCTGATTCTGACTACTGATGTAGGCTTATTGCACATAAATATTATGAGCTTCGTCCATTTTTGTATGTATATGCATACTGTCTTGCTAATGTACACTTGTCCATGTTTTACAGGAGTTTGCAACGGCAGCGGATGTCGAAACCAGCCTAAGTTTGCCAGCCAGCCCTCGTCTGATTTTGAGTGAGTTCAGAACTGATTAGCACTATTCACATGTTTCGCTTAAAGTTGCTTAATATGTATATATGTAAAAAGAATATAAACACTTGTAAAAAAGGAGATCCAAAGGTACTTGCCTAACATTGTTAAAAAGCCTTTACTAGAATAGAATTATCTTGCTGACCTTAAATGAAGTTCTGATGTTTTAAAATATTGTGTGGATAAAAATTTGAGAGAAAATGTAACAAAAACGTTCATCTTTGTCCACCACAGGTGGCAATGAGCAAAAACTGAGTGGATGGATGGTCAGTGCTGAAGGCCATGTCATCTTTGAGGGGGTCCTGCCAACATTTTCAACAGGGCTTGCAGCGGTGTTTGCCACATTTTACATCTACAACCTGCAATATCAAGATGAGGCAGCAAAGACTTTGGAGTTTGTGCAATGGTAAAATGATCCTGTGAAATTATTTATTTTGAAAACACGGCGCTGTAGAAAAAAACAGCAATGCCAAGATTTCAAAACTATCAATCTGGTCATAATCAAAAGTTGGCAAATTTGTTGATGGGGTTTCAATATATTTAAAGAGATGTTCCACCCCTAAGTGAAATTTGGTCTATTTCCATTTTCCCCACAGTTGAATAAGTAAGAAAAAAGCAGTTAGTAACCAACGCAGTAATTCTCCTGATCTGGAAGCAGTCCATTTGCTTTAGCTTAGCATAAATAATGGAAGTGAATAGCAAAAGTTAGCATTTTGTGTGCAAATGTGATTAAAATTACTCAATAATGATACCAATTATTCTTGGTGACCTCAATAATCATGTTGACTGCAAATAAAAACTAGGAAATAACACAAAGGACTTGCAGGAGCCAATTTAGACTTCGGACTACTTTTCGACAAAGCACCACTGTAACCACTGCTGAATGGCGCATGAATATAACACAGCGGTCAAAAATTACGTGTGATTTGCACAGTATTTCTTTTCGTAGTTTATTATACAAGTGTAATACAAGAAAAAGCCTTACTTATGTAGCAAAGGGATGTGAAAACGAGCCAAAGACATACAGCTGCAGCGTATTTCACGTTATTCCCACAGATGTTTGTTTACAGAAGCCGGAGGTTTTTTTGGACCACTGTGTTGTATCCATACGCCATGCAGCGGCAGGTTACAGTGGTGCTTTGTCGTAATGTAGTTCCAAGTCTAAATCGGCTCCTGCAAATCCTTCGTGTTACTTTTTACTTTATATTTTCCCTCGACACGATTATTGAGCTCACCAAGAACAATTTGCATTGACTATTTTTAATGACTTTTGCACACAAAATGCTAATATCTGTCATTCACTGTTGATGCTAAGCTAAAAAGCAGATGTACTGCTGCCAGATCAGGAGAATTTCTGTGCTGGTTACTAAATGCTTTTTCTCACTTTTCTAACTGTGGGGAAAATGGAAGTAGACCAAACTTCACTTAGGGGTGGAATATCCCTTTTAAAAGCATGATAATTTCTCCAAAATACAGTACATTCAGAAAATATTCAGAGAACATCACTTTTCTCTCATTTTGTTATATTACAGCCTTATACCAACATAGTCTAAATTCCACACACAACACCCATAATGATGATTTGAATATATTTTTATTTATTAAAATAAAGATCACTGAGAAATATCGTGTACATTAATATTCACAGCCTTTGCCATCAAGCTCTAAATGTTGTCTTGTTGCATCCTGTTTCCACTGATCCTCCTTCAGATGTTTCTGAAGTTTAAAGCCATACTTTGCCAATTTTTCATATTTTTAAATCATTTTCTTGACCCAGTATGTGCTAAAATGACCCTTTACAGGTTTAATGAAATGCCACTCAGACTCCCATTGCCCTCTGTGGCCAAAATACTGCACTTGCAACTTTAGAGTGTTGGGCCACTCCCCGCTGGACTTAGAAAAAGGAGCTGACATACCTGGCGCTGCAGTCTGCTTCCAGCTTCTTGCATGTTTTAGATCATGAACACAGCTGATTTGTTTTATTTAGTGATGAATCACTCCTGTAGACACTATTGAAAATACATTTCAGCTGTTAGATTAAGGTGTTAAAATAAAAATACGAACGCACAGCGAGGAGATAAGTTTTACGTTTGGTTTCACTAACGGACACTAGGGGGTGCTAAAACAAGCCTAAACTGCCAAGTGTTCCTTCAACGGGAGTCATCCTGTGGTAAATTCAGTTGGTTGTGTCACACCCTGTCCTGTCTCCCCTTATGGTTTAGTCATGTGTCTCTGTTAATTGCTCCCACCTGCCTCTCATTTTCCAGTCACCCAAGTTCCCAACCTCTTGTATTTAAACCCCTTCAGTTCTTTGTCTCGTGTTGGATCATTGTTTCTGTCAGACGCGTGCCGGTGAGTGAAGCTGAGGCAGGATCCACACGCGGGTGCAAAGGCAGGCAGGCAGACAAGCAGGAATGGTTTAAAGGCTTTAATACGAAACACAGTGATTGGAAAATGAGAGGCAGGTGGGAGCAATTAACAGAGACACATGACTAAACCATAAGGGGAGACAGGACAGGGTGGACATGACGATCCTTGACAGTACATGTCAGCATAAAACAATCAAAAACTCAAAGAAATACGGCCATGTTTGCCGTTACTGGGTTGGTAGCAGGTGCTTTGATTATTAAAGCGGTTAGAAACGCTTATAAATACTTTTATGGAGACGCAGAAAAAGAGGATTTATCCTCTTTAGAACAACCGGAGTCTGATTTTAATAGCCTTGGACCCGGAAAATCAACACGTCTTTATCTTGATCCACTGATTTCCAGTGTTGGGAGTAACGCGGTACAAAAGTAATTAATTACTGTAATGCATTGCTTTTTGCTGTAATGTGGTAATGTAAGGCATTACAGGGAAAGAAAATGGTAATATTTACTCAGTACAATTGTCAGTAACACAGTAATTACAATGCATTTTTAAACCCAGAATCAAGATGTGGGTTTCTTAAAAATTAAAATTGCGGAAAGCCCAAAATAAAGATCCGGTATCTACATATATTACGTCATTTATGGACTCAGCTTTGCGGGCATTCTATGAGCAGAAAGGACGCAGCGGTAATGGCTCAAATACTCCAGCTGTGTCCTGCGCGCGGCCGCTGTTATATTCACAAAATCGCTCCACCAAAACAAAGTCATTCACTTGCGATCGTTCATATTGTCTGTACTTTCTGTACATTTCTGACGTGCTTTGCTTCAGCTGAGTTCATAATTTGTGCCCTCGCTCGGTGATTTCGACTCATTGCTGCGGGAGCGCAGCGCATATTAAGCTTTTTTTTTTTTTTTTTGCGTTCGGTAGATCCCTTTGGCTGATTAGAAATCTAGGAAACTGTTTTTCTGGAAGACGGTGAAAACATGCAGCATGCAGGAAGGTTAGAGAGAGAAAGGGCCAGAAATTATTCAAATAAAGTCAAGATAACAAAACAAAGAGCTTGAAAAGAAAAAAAAGTAGGTAGATTTAGCCCCAATACACATTTTTACCAGTGAAAAGCAAAAATATATAAGCATTTCATATTTATACATGTGATAGAATCAGATCACCCCAGAAGTCAGTCCCACATCCAGGGTCGTATCAAGGCATTTGGGGACCAAAGCAAAATAGGCTTGGAGCCCCCACCACCTCACTCCCTGCTCAGTTAATCTAAGATGGCAGCGTGCTGAGAGTATAGATTGTTGTTGCTTTTATTTAATAAACAATCATTTTAAAGCACTGAGCGTCACATTACCAGATTCATATTGAAGTTGTTTTGGTGAAAGTAACTTAAAGTAATGCCAAAGTAGTGTAATGCCTTACATTTTAAAATCAGTAATATTGTAATTTAATCAATTACATTAAAATGAGGGTAACAAGTAATAAATAATGCATTACAGTTTTGAAGTAACTTGCCCAACACTGCTGATTTCCCTCTTTCCTGTTCACTCTTTCTTGACATTTTTTAATCACAATTGCCAATTTTTGCTCATTTTAAATATGTATTTTAAACATTTTCTAAATGCTTTTTTATATTTTTACATTTTGTGCTTTTGAGAAGCGCCTCATGATTTTTATCTTGAGAGGCGCTATAGAAATGATACTTTCTTCTTCTTTACAGAGACATCGACCCATCGGTTACAGACGATGAAGGGACGAATCGTCTCTCTCTGAAAGCTGACAGAACTGATGTTGAACATTCTTACGGAGAAACAGAAGACAGTTTATCCACTTTGCGAAAACCAGAATATGAAAGCAGCGATGGTTTTGGCCTGGAGATAGCAACTAGTCTACTCAGAAACGTCGAACAATCGGTTTTCTATGAAGAGGATTCTGGATCCCAAACAAGTGTCTCTGTGGCCCATGAAGACGCAGAACCACTGACTGAAAAATCTTTCTTTTTCTTTTTTTTTTTTCTTTTTTTCTTTTTTTTTTACCGCGTCCTGTCTGGCTGTGAAGCAAACAGAATTGATGTCTGAATGCTGGTAACAAGCCTTACAGATTTACTTTCAGGTGGAGCATCTTTCTGATTTTTCGTCAGATGAAGTAACTACGTCAGATTTGGATGTGTTTGACTCAATGGGGGGAGGACGCTGGTCTGTCTCTGACTACAGAGAGGGATATTTGGGAGAATCAGGCTGGTCTTTCCACAATTACGGAGGAGAACTTTGGGGAGAATGATGAAATATCACTTTCTTTAGAAGAAAAGGAGGAAATGTCTCCTACTGATGAAGAATTAGAGGAAATAGACAGTGACACATCTGTTTTTTTTAGAAGAAGAACTGATTCAGGGCAACACATGTGCGCTCCAGAGGGCCCTCAGTCGACGCGCAGGTGCAGTCATAGAGATCGGGGTAGGCCGGTGGTGGTGCGGGGGGCGTTCGGCCCCCCCATCGGTGGGTGACTTGCCGGCTCGGCTGGGGCGTCACGGGCGCCGGCTGTAGTGGAGTGGGGTCGGTGATGTTGTCGGCCCCCCTTTCGGCGGGTCGCGTCCCCGCCGCAAGGTACTGGGCTTCGGCTGGAGTCTCAGCGCCACCATCAACTCCCCCTTCGGCAGGTGGTGTTCCCACTCCAGGGTGCGGAGTCTCAAGCATGATTCATGCTTCTCCGTCAGCTCCGCAAGGGACAGACGTGCACGTTGTAGTTAACAACACCCAAAGAGGGAATGACATGCAGCAACAGGCCACGCGTGCATGGCTCAGTCTACTCGAAAGGCACATCCTCAGACTGAGCAGCAACGACAGGCCATGTACGACCTGAAGGTCGAATTATGCTCAGCTCCGTGCCTGGCGCTTCCTGATTGTGACAAAGAGTTCCACCTTGAGGTCGTGTTCTCATCTAACTGCTTCAGTGTCGGTCTTTATCAAGTATATGACTGTGACAGGCGTGTCGTAGCATATGCTAGTAAGCTCTTGTCCGGTCCTGAGTTTAAATACTCTTGACTGTGAAAAGCTTTGCTTTCCACCATGTGGTCAGTTAAACACTTTTCCAGCTACACTGGTGGACAGAAAATCATCGTCATTGAAACACAACATCGGCCAGTGACCTTCTTTCCGCTTCCGGTCGGTAACAAGATGGCGCCTGTGCTTGGCTTAGCCGCAGTCACCGGCCACTTTTTCAAACTTTTCTCCACTAACCTCCTCTTTTCCACCTTGCTCCTGTCTGCGATACTCTTCAGTAGTGTCCCTGCTACCATCTCCTATGATCGCCAGACTCTTTTGTCCTTCCGTTCGTTCACGATCGCCCACGATATTCTGGTCTGGTTGAACTCTGCCCGAGTGGTAATTATTTTCTTAGCCAGCCCCGGGGTTCTGGCCGTGGGGGAGGCCTAGCTGTTGTTTTCAGAGACCATCTTCCACGTAGCTCTACAACCTCTGGTCACTTTGCTTCCTTTGAACTGCAGCTGATTAAAGTCGGGCGTAAGGACCCGTTCTACTGTGCTGTGGTCTATCGTCCACCTGGTCCAAACAGTTCTTTTCTTCAGGAGTTTAGTGACTTTCTATCCTCCTCTGTGAAGCTGATTATTGGTGACTTTAACATCCACGTTGATGATCCCTCCCATCACTTTGCCATGCATTTCTCCAGCATTATGGACTCCTTCAGCTTTACCCTTCATGTTTCTGGCCCCACACACACCAGGGGGCACACTCTGGACCTTGTTTTTACTTCTGATCACCACTGCATTTTCTTTAACTTGTCAGTGTCTGCGTCCCCACCTCCTGCTCGCCATATGGTTAGTTCTCGTTTTCTTAATGAGAGCACAGCTAGAAATTTTTCTGCTGCTTTTGATCCACCCTGTTCTTCTGATAACGACCCAGATTCCTTACCTTCTCAGTCTAACGATCGCTGCCTCTCCATTCTGGACAATATCTGTCTTGTCAGAACCAGATCAGTTCCTGCAGTGAACCCTACTCCCTGGTTTCATGACAGCCTGAAGCGCCAATGCAGAAAAACTGAGCGTTTGTGGAAGAAAACTCATCTCCACGTCCATCTGCTGCACCTAAAGGATCTTCTGACATCCTTTAACTCTGCAGTCAGAGATGCAAGGGTTTCCTATTTTTCCAACCTGGTGTCCCAGAGCAAAGGGAACCCCAAGGTGCTGTTTAACACCATCAGCAGCATCGTCTCTCCTGCCTCTCCTACAGCCTCCATCCACTCTGTTGCAAACTGTGAGAACTTTCTGTCTTTCTTTGTGAACAAGTCAATAAGGTTAGATCTAGCATCTCTCCTTCAGCCTTATCGCCGCCTCTCCCGACTCCAGTCAGGCCCATCATCCTAGATAGCTTTGCTCCTGTTTCTTTGCCTGAGTTAACCAAACTAGTTAACTCTATGAAGACCTCTGCATGCCCCCTCGACATCTTACCCTCATCTTTGTTTAAAAGTGCTTTTCAGTTCATTGGTCCCAGCGTGCTCTCTATAATTAATGCTTCTCTGGTCTCTGGTCAGGTCCCTGCTTACTTTAAGAACGCTGTAATCCACCCGCTTCTTAAAAAACGAATCTTGACCCCTCTCTCCATAGCAGCTTCAGACCCATCTCTAAACTTCCGTTCATCTCCAAGATCTTAGAAAAGGTTGTGGCTAAACAATTCACAGCTGCTCTTGATGAACATAACATCTATGATTGCTTCCAGTCAGGTTTTCGTAGAGCTCATTCTACTGAAACAGCTCTTCTTAGGGTCTCTAATGACCTTCTGACTAAGTGATGCAGGGGACTGTTCTGTTCTGGTCCTGCTGGACCTGACTGCAGCTTTTGACACTGTTGACCATCACCTGCTACTGAAGAGGCTGAGAGACTGGGCAGTTCTATCAGGAACTGCTCTGGAGTGGTTCTCCTCCTATCTTTCTGAGTGTTCCTTTTCTGTGGCCGTCTCCAAGTTTAGGTCCTCCACCACCTCCCTTACCTTCTTGGAAAATTAACGGGTTCTTAACCTCTAACCGGAAGCCCGTTAAACATCAAGACCTCTTCATGGCTTGTGATAACCCTAGCGACATCACATGACATGCAGATCTATTGGCGTGAAGTCAAAGGTCTTTCTCGTGTACCCGGAACTGATAGGGATCTGATTGCAGACTCTCTTGCCAAACAAGGTGCAGCTGTTGGTACCCCATGGTCCTTTAACCCCTTGTGGCTCCCTGACAGTGTGTCTTCTCGGTCAAACCCACCCCGTGTGTGTGTCGTGGCTCAGGCCGTTAACGCGTCCACCTCTCGACCGTCCGATGGTTTTGAGTCTGTTCTTCCTGTCTTTTCTGAAAACAACCTTGTCAATCTTCGGTCCCAGGACTCTGATATTAGCAGGATGATCCTGTACCTTTCTGATCCGACAGCTCATCTTTCTTCTCCTGTCAAGCTTGACTCCGTTCCTGAGCTATGGGCTCTCTTTCGTGTTCGTGTCATTCCCTCTCTAGGTGTTGTTAACTACAACGGCGCTGTCAGAGTGACCAGTCGATCCACAGCCTCCAAGGTCAGTGACACCCACAGAGTCTGTGTCGTCTCTGCAGCAAGATTGCTTCACTCGGGGGTGGGAAAACCACCTAAAGCTTGGTTTATGCTTGACGCATTCACTTTCCGCTTGGTGATGCAGCTCGCGGATGGAACGCGCTTCACAACTTGCAGCGTTTATAGGTTCATGCGGCTTGTCTCTGCGGTGAGCCAATATTCTCCCAAACTGTAAGGGGCAGCATAGAGCTCTACGGCATGCATCCAACACTACACCAGAGTAGAAGTAAAAATTACTGTTGTTTACAACATGTCATTCCAGCATGCTTTAACAGCGACCTCGTCTTTTCCGACAGTGCGAGCTATTTCTCTCCAAGAATTATTAACAACGTGTTGATCGCGGTGATCTTTGAGAGCTGAATCATACAAGTGTCTGTATTTACGAACCTCTGCCATACTAGTTCTTGCCAGTCCGCCATGTTTTTCCGCGTCCGACCGTCCGCATGGTTAGAAAATTTCCTAGGTGCGCGGTGCGGAAATTTTGGGCCGTGCGGAGGCGCTGTGGAGGGGCGTGGTTGTTAAAATGACGCAACCTCGCGGATGCGTCAAGCATAAACCAACATTAACCTAGGGGAGTTTGCAGTGGCACTGCACCTGAGACTCCGCACACTGGAGTGGGAACACCACCTGCCGAAGGGGGAGTTGATGGTGGCGCCGAGACTCCAGCTGAAGCCCAGTACCTTGCGGTGGGGATGCCACCTGCCGAAGGGGGGGGGCTGACAACATCACTGACCCTACTCCTACAGCTGGTGCTAGTGACCTCTAGACCTGACGTTGGTGACTCGCCTACCACAGGGGGAAGGTTGAATGCCACCCTGTGACCACACTGGCTGACCCTGATCTCTGACTGCACCTGCGAGTTGTAACGAGCAATAAACCATTACGCTACAGCGTCGACCGAGGGCCCTCCAGAGAACACACCTGCGCCAGACACGTTCTGAGACATTGCATTCACCCGCAAACAAACACTTCATATTAGATTCATCCAAACACAGGGTTGCTTTTTTAATACCAAAGTCTTTTTAATATCAAAGTCTTTTATAAATTGTCATGTTTTATAATTGTTTAGTAATAAATTTCTTAACCTTCTTAAACTTGACTCTTTCTTGAAATAAACACAGAGTGGATGTACATTGATCACTGAACAGGCAAAGATCTTTAGATCTTCTGAATTAACAAATAATCTTTGCTATTAAATTAAATCTTTAAAAATAAATATTATAATCTTTTGATTAAACATAGACCAAGCAAGTTGGTGTATGAATTTATATCTATTATATTATTATATTATCTATCATATATATATACATACATATATATATATATATATATATATATATATATGTGTGTGTGTGTGTGTGTGTGTGTGTGTGTGTGTGTATATATATATATATATATATGTGTGTGTGTGTGTGTATATATATATATATATATATATATATATATATATATATATATATATATATATATATATATACCATTTCACATATTTAGAAATTTTGTAGATTAATATTACATATTTGCTGGCTCAAGTGTTAGTAATAAAATATATTTTAAATATTGGAGCATCTATTTTATTGGACAGAGTTACTGCCCACTCCATTGTAGACGATCTTCGGCTGCGTAGCACACCAGTAGGAAAGCCGGCGCTGACAGGAGGAAGGAGGAAGGACAGGACGGGACTCTTCTCTGTGAGGCGGGCTGGTAAGAAGCAGAGCAGCGGGCCGTCATGGACAGGACGGCCGTGGTGAAGGTCGGAGCCGCGGCAAGCGCTAGCGTATGTGTTCTGGTCGGCGGCGTAGCACTGGCCCAATATATTGTCACCAAGAAGAAACGGGCCGGGAAGAAAACGAAGATAATAGAAATGGTGAGTTTAACTACGCACTACTTTGCATTGTCAAAACGAATAAAGTTAGAGGAGTCGGAAGTTAATGGTGGAATAGTTTCAAAATAAATGTAATGACAAGCGTTTCTTGGCACGCTCGCTTTTATTTTAAATACACGTACCGGAAATGTTAGTGCGTCAGATCTGATCCAGACTGCTAAACTAGCTTGAAGCACTGCGCTTGCGCTGCATTTATATATAAAAAAGCTGACTTTAGAGGTCACTTCCAGAGTTTATTCATCATAAAGAGTGGTAAACTTTTCTGTTTTACGTTTTAATGCTCGGCCAGCTCACATTGGAGTCATCGATGCTTCCTACGATTCTGTTTGTTTAAAAAAACAGCTTTGTGTTGGTCTGTTTTGTTTTAAAGACCGGTTTCATTCATCCAGTTTTTGCAGTCTTCTCAACACATGGACTGCTGTCATTACATGTTTCTAGCAAACTCAGTATGAGGAAAAACATTGTACACAAACCACACAAATAGCTTCATTTCATTATTGTTAATACAAACGGATTATCTCTTAATATATCCTACCCCACCACACCCTAACCTTTCTGCCTCATTTCAGCCCTGGCATTCCACCACACCCTTGTCATCCATGGAGTGGGTTCACACACTCCTCTCTGAAGCCATTGTAGGTGGTGTGAGATCACTGTAACATTTGATTGCTCCACTCCTTGCTGTTAGCATACCTTTAAACTCATAAATTGTTAGTTTGTTGCATCGACATTGGGATAAACATCAAAGTAGCTTGATAAGACTGAGAAAGTGCTCTCTTACATATGTTATTTTGTCTTTTTTTGTCACACTTCAGTTTCAGAGAAATATAACCCAAGTGAATAAAAAACTGTTTTCTGTCTCTGTTAAAAATTGCCGCAACTCCCATCAGTCAGATAAGTAATAGAAAAACTCTTGACCACAACAACTGCAGTCAAGTGTTCGATACATAATGTTAAGCATCAGTACAATATGCCCTGTTGTATGTTGCATGTGTGTTTGTACATAACTTAAAATAAGAATGTGTGTAAATATACTTTTATTGTGAAAAGGACAAAAGAGGAAGTGAGGATGATATCATAGTTAGGTAACCAATGAAGGACATGTATGTTGACCTCTAACCTTATAGATGCACCAATAAAAGGAGAGCATTGGTGTCTGCAAAGGTGCTAGCGCCAGTGAAAGCCCATTGAAACAAGAAGCTCTGTATCTATCATTTATTTCCTGCCTTTGAACCTGGCACTCCGCTTGGGATATTTGGACCGACCGCTGCGTACAACGACACTCTGTTAACACTTAATAATGATTCTGAGCAGTTTCACCCCTTTCTTTGGAGAACTGTTTGAATTCAGTCACTCTTGCAATGTTCCCTGTATGTACGGCCAGTTTAAAGAGAGACTTAGCAACTTTTTCATGTTTTTAAATCATTTTCTTGAGCCAGTATGTGCTAAAAAAATACCCCATTTACAGGCTACCCAGCCCCTATAGCCCCCGTGGACTGCAAATTACACTTGCAACTTCAGAGTCTGGTCTCTGTTGGACTTGGGGAAAAAAATGGAGCTGACATAACTGGTGCTGCATTCTGATTCCAGCACGTTTTCCTTCCATGAACACAGCTGATTTGTTTAATTTAGTGCGGTATATCAGTCCTGTAGACGCTAAGGAAGGTTGGGGAGACATCACAGTTGTTAGATTAAGGTGTTAAAAAGACGAACGCACAGTGAGAAGACGGGTTTTGCTGTTGGTTCTGCTAAACGGACACTAGGGGGTGGTAAAAGCCAAAACTGCCTGTCTCCCTTTAAGGTCAAAGGTCAGACATTCATGGTTCCAGCAAGTGAATCAGTTGCCCAATCCCAATACTCGCCCTGCGGTCTTCAGCAAAGTGCATTGGGAGAAAGTGTGCAGAAAGGCTTTGAGTGCGTGGTACACAAGTGTGCAAATAATTGCCGAATTGAGACAAGGAGCATCATGTCATTGCAACGCATGTCGGGATGCTGGTCGCTGTGATAAGATTTTCAAAAACCTTTATTAACAACTTTCAAACAAACAGTTATTTGAAATACAGTTATATTCATTGCTGCTTTTTCTAAAACATTCAGAGCATCAACTAACTGTCCTAAAACAAACTCATTTAATTAGAAAATGCATATTTTCAGAAAAAGAACTTGAGCCTTTTGTGGATTGTGGTTATACACTTCATCCAAGTCCGCATCGACGCCGACTCGGGTGAAGTGCGGATCAAGGGTGCAAAACGGGTGTTATTAACTTCCGCACTTGAGAATCGGGACACCCACCAGGGCTATTCAATTCCAGGCCTCGAGGGCTGCTATCCAGCACGTTTGATTTTTTAACCCTGCTTCAACACACCTGATTTCAATCAGCAGGTGATTAACAGGCTTCTGCTGATGAGTGCTGCACAGGTGACTGAATCACTGAATTTAGTGTGTTGGACTAGAGAAACCACTAAAGCGTGCTGGATACCGGCCCTCGAGGCCCGAACTTGAATAGCCCTGCTCTACACACTCACACTCCTGGTCGGGATTGCACAATTGAAGGGCAAGGGTGGAAGTGCGAGTTTTGGGATTGGGCTAGTGTGTCAGTCATTCTTTAAACTGAGGATCAGAACTCGGCTTTCCAAATAATGCCTATAATAACAGTTAAATCATAGTTTAAGAGCTGGATCGGTTACTTTATCTTGGTTTAAAAATATATTTTGTATTAACAGAAGTAATTTATTTAAATTTTAATGCTGATCTAAAACAGTTAAGTGTGACAAAAAAGCAAAAACTAAAGTTCATCTGTAAGCAAGTCGACCTGACTGAATTATCCTTCGTGAGTCAGGCGAGCAGCTTAGTCCATCAGCTGACTTCTATTCATTAAACACAGTGGGGATCCAAGATAGCTGGTCACATGGCCGTCTGGCTTTTATTCTGGAAAATATTTCATCGACAAAGTGTGATCCTTGAGGACAGGAAAATTTTATAAGGCCGTAGGGTGTTATTTCCAATTAAAATTGAGCAGAAGGTCTCTGTGAGTGAAACAAACCGATGTTTAAATGAAACACTAAGCAGCGGACGTAAACCGGGATCAGAGCAGTTAAACTGGGATGCAGTAGCATGTGGCTGCTGTGTCCCTCAGCATGGAAACGTGTGCTTTTAATGATGTCTGCTGCGAAAACATCCGGTCTTTTCTTAACTGCAAAGCAACTTTTACAGGTTGTTTCTTTTTGTTTTCTTGTTTGACTTGAACATTTTGTGGTTAAAATGGTGCCTTCTTCTTGCTTTATTTCTCAAAAAGACATTTATACACAAAATAACAAACAAGTTTCATCATTCTTAGGCTTGCAAGCGTGTGAGTGTGTGATGGTGTGTGTCCATATTAGTACCTTAAGGACAAAACAAGACAAACGTTTAGATCCTCTGTAGTTTTCTTTTGGGGGTTTCTCTGAGATCAGTTATCCGACTTGGACCGGGCAGTCTGATTCACACAAAATTGTCAAGTTAGACATGCGTGTGTAACCATACCAGCCCTGGTACTGGTAGGTCCAGTTCTTTATTAACTCTGCGTTGTGTTGTACAAAGAGTCTTGAGACAAAGTTTTTGCTGACACCAGCATTTAATCTGTTAACACAGGAATGCTGGTCAGAAACCTAGCTTTTGATAGGATTGGTAGGATCAAACAGTACACTCTGTTGGAATAAAAAGACTGAAATAAGTATTAAATAACTCTGAAAGTTTTCCTCACATACGTGCACTGATAGAACCCGACCTACCTCGAACGGCTCCGCCTTAAAACTGACTAACCGCAGGCGCAGCTGGATACGTTAGCACGTAAAGCACGTAAACCGGAGACGTTTTCAGCTGTTTTACTGATGGCAAGTGGAATGACACTATTTACTCTGTTACACGTGTTCAACTGGAGCCAAGATTATCAGTCACACAGCATTGCGTTGTTTTTCTGTCACGTTAACGTGAAGATTGAATGCCACGATCATACAGCTGAATGGATTTAAAATGTCATTAAATAGTTGTTTTGTATTGTTAAAAGAGATTCCCAACGTTCTTATTTAAATCAACTAAAAATGCAGTTTATTTAGCTAATCTGTGTTTCTGCCTGTTGACCTGTAGGGGGCAGGCCAGATCCTTCTTTACTTCTTCCAGACCTCACAGATCTGTTAATTTGCTCTTAAACTACAGCCTTGTTATTATACTATAAATATTTTCTACATAGATTATTTGATCAGAACTGTATTGAGTAACTGAGATGTGTGTTTTATAATGAATACAATCTTAAATGATATAAAGGTGACCCACTGATCTGTGGATGCTCCAACAACAATACTGGATGCTTTATAGTGATGAAAAGTATTTAAAAGAAGTTTTTGTCTTTTTAATGCAGTAATTTCAACGAAACATGAGTTATTTTACAAGAACATAAATATTTTTGCCATAAATTCAAAGACTAATCAGTTACTCATGATGAGTACATTGGTACCTGCTCATGGAACAAATACATGTAACAACTGAGAGAGTTTTAAATGCAAATAGTCTTTTTCAGTGTAGAAGGAAAGATTTTCTGAATGAAAACAACATATTTAGAAACCTGGGCAAGGAAACGGTGATCCTGGATGTTAGAACTTTATTCTTGTGTGGATCTCGTGCCCTTTGGGTGTTTGGTACCTCCTCTAGCAGCCAGCCTTTATCATTAGCTACAGATGGCTAGCATACAGCATCTACCAGCGTGATAGTCATTGGTCATTGGCAGTCGGTAATTAGAAATAGATGTACAGGTAATAGATAAATAGTTTAACAATCTTCAGTAGATAATAGAGTAAAGCTGATGTTAATTTCCATATTATTAATGGATATGTAGATGACAAGCAAATGATCAGAGGATTAATGAGGAATAAGCAGTTTCTGATCATCTTTAAACCAAACTCCCGACCTAATCTTTATATCTTGAAGTCACGTGAATATTGGCATAAACATTTAAACAGGAACTTTTTTGAAAATGTACTTGGGCTGTTCTGTCCAGCAAACTTGGACTTCAACTTTAACTAATCACAAATACGAATACTCAGTCAAACTATATTGACAGACCCAAGTCCACAATTACGCAGAAAACAACAACTAATACTAGGGCTGGGGGTAAACGATTATTTTTAAAACGATTATTCTGACGATTATTTTATCGAATAGTCGACTATTCTAATGACTATTTAGACAATTAATCTAATGATTATTTTTCTACTGCCCAGTTAATAAAAACCAAAAAAATCTCTAATAAATTCCTCAAAAAAAGTGATAAATTGTTACTGTAAGAGAATAAACACTACAGGCCTTCTATTTTGTATAACACTGCTTTTATTGTGTTGGTTGGTTATGTTCTGGTGACATGTTGAACTTGGGAGTGCAGGCTGCTGCCTGAGAGGTGGTCGGAGAGACGGAGTGTCTCCATACTGCTTTGTTTTGGTCACTTATGTGCGTGAGGCGAGTGGTGTTACGACTCTTCCTGGGGAGTTTGGCTCGTGTGCAAAAAGGAAGGGACAATAACGGGATTTAAAAGTTAAAATGATGATCAGGTTTATTTACAACTACAAAAAAACATAAACCTTTCCATCCACAGGTTGGGAATAATAAAACTAATTCTGCCTGTGGGGAATTAAAACAAAGTACAAATAAGTAGGGATGTCCAACTGGGCAAAGATTACAGGGTTCTGGAGCAAAATAAGAATCTCCAAAGGTCCAACTCTAAACTGGGTGGTTAAACCAAACTCAAGGTGATATCTTAAACGAAACCAAAAACCCACAACACTCTAAATGTAATAAAAGGGAGATCTACGCTACAAAAAAAGATTAACTCTAAACCAAAACGTAACAGCTTATCCCAACGCAAGAAGCTGTTAGCGAAAATGCTAACAGTAGCTTTACCAACGTTAAGTTCAAGTTACCAAGTTTAAATAAACCAAAAACACCCAGCGGCAAACAGACCAGCACGGAGGAGAGACTGCTACCACCAAAACAGCTCTCCTAATGTCTGAAAGAAGCTCCTTAATGAAGGGAGAAACGCTCCCGGTGATTTTCTACATCTGCTATAGAGACGGAGCAGCGCATCTGACCCCGGAAGTTGTTGTCCGTTGCTGGGAGATGAAGGCGGGCAAAACAGGAAAGGAATCTAGTAGTGGACGGACATTGTTCCGGGTCTTCGGTATTTGGCGGAGATGTTAGTGAAGGCGGAGAAGAGGGCGAACTAGAGGAAAAACATGCAGATTCCTCTTCTATTTACAAACTCATGGGGATGCAACAAGTGGGCGCGGTGCGTCGACTACCGGATCTGACGTCGACAAATTTTTAGAATCGAGCCGTCGACGTCATCGAGGCGTCGCTACAGCCCTAACTAATACACCATGATGAAAAATTATACACACACACACACACACACACACACACACACACACACACACACACACACACACACACACACACACACACACACACACACAATGAAATTAAATGACTTATAAAGTCCATGATCACGTAAAAGGAGTGTATTGATGTAATCAATAATGAAAAGATCCCCATTATAATGACAGTGTGTAGTTTCCCTGGCTATAGGGGGCAGTACATACCTAAATGACTGTAAGCAAGCATTACTTTTGTGTTCAAGTAAGACCTTACCAACGCGGGATGGAGTGCAACCTCCAGCAAAATAAGATCATCAGGTTCTCTTTCATCATTGGCAACGAGTGACGAGGTAAATGTGGAAAACAACTATGTTTATTAATGGTGAAAGTTTTGTAACCATTTGTTACAAATCAGTAAATGTATTTTGTCCCCATGGGCTTCCATAGAAGGAAAGATGGCATCCAATATGGCGTCGCCCAGAGACTTAGACCCACTCCCATGTATTTTAGACCCGGTCTTAATGATTATGTTTTTAAACCGTCAATATTTTTCGTCAACTGGGCATCTTTTAATTAATTTGAAACAACATTTCGATGGATATTTCCAGAGATTAATGGTAAAAACTACACATTGTCACTTTAAAATGTTTTTGTCACCTCCCTCTTCACACTGATGCTCTAGTTTTGTTTTGCCTTCTGAATAAGGCTCAATTCCTTCCCTTTCAAGGTCCAAGTTAAGTTGGCAGAATGAAGGTAAAACACATTGGCAGCAAATATGTCTCCATTATTTATCCCCAACACACTTTCTTGTTTAGCATCTGGAGATATTTTTACACACTTCTTTTTCTAAGCATTAAAGTTCATGTTGCTAGCCTGGCAAGCCATCCTATATATGTAAAGATAAAGTCTGGCCACGAGCAATTGAAACCACCCAGTCGTGGGGCGGAATCTATGGTTTTCCTTCAAACTGTCTCTGCACACGATTGGACAGCACCAGGAGCCAGTCGTAGAAACAATGTGACGTGTTCATCGTTACGGAAATCAGTCAACGGGGTAGCCGGTTTATTTTTGTTCTTTTTCTCCTCCATGGTGGTGTCCCAGGTAGTCATGCATTTTTGTTATTGTTGACCAATAGGAAATCTGCACGTGTCTTATATTTTGAAATTTCTCAGACTCTGTACACTGCACCCATGTTTAATCAAACATGTCTGATATATTTGGTTTTGCAGGCGTTCCACACTCAACACGAGAGCAGAATGCATTTTAACAGAGAAGGCCAGAGCTGCTGTGTCTGTGTGAGAAGTTTCTGCAGCGGCCGATAATTATAGTGAGCTGTAACTGGAGAAAGTTGACCTTGTTTTTAAAGATGTTTTGGGAGTTGTGGAATGTGAGACAGCAGAAGAAGGACGGATGTCTCATGTTCTAGTCTTTTTACAGCAACAACACAAGCTGTACGTGCACAACTACACATTGATAATCCAGTTGTTGGAAGTTTGCATGTGCTAAAATATGCTTTATTTCTTCTGCTTGTACCTTTTGAATTAATTTCACAAATGCTTTTCCATTAGTCAAACATTAACTGAGCCGATAAGGTTTACTGGTAGTCGACGGACTGTTCATTCGCTCAATGCACTTTATCATGTTAGATAGTATAATGGATGTAGAAGCACATTGTTGGACTCCTATGCGTCACTTTATATGATGTAAAGGTTTGAATCTTCAGTATTTTTTATGTTTTGTTTGCTTTCACTGGTTTGCAGTTCTAGGAATTCATGCTTGATGTTTTAGCTGACATCAAGCATGAATTTCAGACTCTAGTGATGCAGTACCCTTTTTTTTTTTTGCTCTGACAGAAAAACACTTCCATATGATGGAGCCTTACTGGGCCTTTCCACCGGACGCATCGGTGCCTCCTAACTTCCGTGAAACATTGTGCACAGAAATTATTTGCTACTAGTGTAACATTTTGGAAGTGTTCAGGAATAGACGCGTCTATTTTTTATGCATGCATTACGCTTCCAGACCGCATCAAACTCCGCAGTTCAGATCAGGCCAGACAGGAAGTCAAACACAAAAGCGGTGTAAAACTTTTAAAATAAAAGTCATGTGCAGATTTCCAGTCAAAAATGTAAATAATTTCCAGTGAAACCTCTACAGCCAAGGTAAACAGAACAGAAAAATAACCCCACAGACCTTTTTGGATACATGCCATTGTCTATCCTTGCTTGTCATCGTGTGAACTTGTGAAATCACACATGGTGTTGTAGTTCTCCTGTGATTTCATGACCTCGCGGGAGCAGCCGTGTGGAACGCTTTAGCTGCTGTTTGGTGTCTGAAATGCTCCCGGTTGGAAGGGAGCTCGCGAGTAAAATGCATTACTACGTTACATGCTGCTTACACATCCAGTGGAAAGGTTGGGTGAAAACTGTGCATTTTATCATAATAGTCATAAACTGTCATTAAACACGTGTCAAGAATACTTTTATTATGCAAACATTTGGCAGTTCTGAACAGGGAGCTGTAGTTCTTAATGAAGAAACCAACTAAACAAGTTCAAACATTTCCCAACCATCAACAAGTCTTTTTTATTTTTTATTAAAGGTCACAGGCTCTGATCAAGAAAGAAAAAGATTAAAGCTGTTTTAATACGACAGCTATTTTCTTCGATCTCTGCTGGTCTCCGTCTAGCCGTTTGCTCATCAATATCGTAGGATGTCATCATTTAATTTTTTACAGTGGAACACACTTCAAAATATCTGAAACGGAATTCAAAATATGACAAAAAATGACCGCTGGCATGATCATGAAGCAACTTGTACTGAACATCCAGGAGGCTGAATGCACAAATACTCAGCTGATATGAACGCGTTCTCTCTGTGTTGACACCTTTGAGTCTCTGGGCCTCACGGTCGTGTTCCGACAGAACCAGAAATGCAAACATATATCACTTCTGTATGAGAGCCAAAAAATGAAAGCCGCAGCTCAAAGATAAGAATGACACACTGAGTGTGTGTGTGTGTGTGTGTGTGTGTGTGTGTGTGTTTCAATGGCGACATCAGAGGTGAAACTGTTAGTTGACATGTATCCCGTGTGACTGTTCGCTGACCGAACAAACAACCTGACCCTTAACCCCTGTGACCCTTCATGTAGCTTCAATCTATTTACTTCGTGTGTGTGTGTGTGTGTGTGTGTGTGTGTGTTTGAAATGTGTGTGTTCAGCAGCCGTAGAACTGAAGCAATTCTGGTCTTAGTTATTGATTTTAAAGGTTCTTTTCTCTGAGAGGTCAGAGGTCATTTTACTGGAAACGGTCTAGATTGCGAACACTACTCTTAGCTTCACATCTGTTTCTAGTGTGTGTGTGTGTGTGTGTGTTGAAATTTGACAGCTAGAATTGTCATGTATGTGTGTGAGCCTGGACGGGAGGGGTTGTGTTGTGTCATTGGTTTTGGTCACGCCCCCCCACCCCCCACCCCCCCGCCTGTCTCTGCAGATATTTAAACGCTGCACAGCCACACAATCTTTTCTTCACTCTTGTGTTTGCAGAGAAAACAGACCCAAGGTAAGTCTGTGTTTGTGTGGAGTTTTCCATTTTTTTATAATTTACAAAAAAATTATATATTTTGTTACAAAAAACTAAATGTTTTATATTTCAAAAATTTTGCCAAAAGCCCAAGGACATGAATAATCGTAGATCAAAATGTTCACCGGCATCAGGGGAGCATGTCTCCAAAATCATCATATCATCATATTTTAGTTGATTGTTTTGAAACACAAACACTCTCTGCTTACGTCTTCTAATTCAGGAAGTAGTTTTGAGTCTGGGCTTGTTTTGCTTTATGATACGAGGCTTATAGGTTAAAGAAACCAACTATTTATTCTGAAACTCGTGTTTCTGACTTTCATACGAGCTGTGCAGGTCTGATTATATAAGCTGTTGGGTGTATCTGATGTCTACCTCTCATCAGCTCTTTTTAAATCACGGACAGTTTGTGCCTCCCCCTCTGGTACTGTTACATTAGACTCATTATTATGTTTTACATGTTTTAATCACCTAAAACAGACTGTGTTGTCCACATAAATCACTTTAAAGCTCTGAATTATGGTTGGTTAATCTCAGTTCGATATCAGCTATGAAACAAGCAGCTTAAGCATTTTTTTTTCTTATGATGATTTATGGAGTAACTTCGTCTTTCTAGTTATTAAAACTAATTTACCACCTTTAATTTAAACTGATTGCTATAACCAAGACAGTTTACATGATTATGGTTAATTATCAGCCCCAAAAAATCTAATATAATTGATTTCTGTTATTCAGTTTTTTTCCCCCAATTTCCTTTTTTCCCCTGTATTTTTTCTTATTAAACAAAGAAAAACATTTTTTTTTACATCAAGGAGAGACTAATTCATATGACAAGACGAACATTATTTCTTTGCTTTGGCCCCGTTGAGCTGAAGCTGATGAGATGAAGTTACAGAAAAGACTGAACTTTGTAACCTCTGTGTTACTGCAGCTGTTTATGGATACACTCAGTCTGTTACCAACACCCATAGCGTGCGTGTGTGTGTGTGTGTGTGTGTATTGTCTGAATTGGAGAACACAATGTTCCATTTCTGTGCTGCAGGCAGAAGTTAAACTTAATCAGATGGTGCTCTTGGAGGGAAGTTCAAGACCCAAGCTGCTAATTCTCTGAAACAGAAATGGTTTTGTGGGGTCATCAGCAGAACCTACAGTGAAATTATCACGAAACAGTCAAATGTCTCAATCACAAAGGAAGGAAGGTTACACTGAAACAGATTTACTTCTCAGCCAGCTGGCGGGTTGTCAGTTTTTCTCCTTAAAAAAAAAAAAAAAACAAACCAAAGAGGGAAGTAGTAACTTTACAATCTGTGAGCCCACAGGGTTGCTGAGTTTGCGCTGAGCTAACGCTACAGCACTGGCATTTGTAATTCAGCACCGACTGGCAAAATGCTCCAGAGTTGTTTAGAGAACCAGTAAACAAGAGCGACCCAGAAGTATTTTCTTGTACCCCTAAAAAGCCACAGCATTTTTTTCTCTAAAATCGGGTAAAGCAGGCTAGAGGCTACCATTGAGCTAACAATGCTAGCAGTGAATTTGAAGCAAATAGTCAACCCCAAAAATATCTGTAGACAATTTTTCAATGACCAACTCAATATTGCAGTGAAATGTGTGTATGAAGTGAATAAGAGTCAATTTTGGCTATTTACTTCCTTTAATGAGTCGTTCAGAACTATAACAGCAAGCTAACCACAAGCCAGCTAACAACCACATGTCTTCTAGTGCAGAAGACATATTACTTTAGTAAATGTGGTAAGGGCTCCCCACCGTAAAGCACCTACGAGTGCTAGCACCAGATATAACAATATATTTATCTACTTATCAGCTTACTGTACATGCCTCTTTTTCACTTGTCATCTAGAATCTTCTAGTGCTGATCATTAACTGGCAACAGCCATAAAACTCTGAACAGGAGTGAGAAAGGAACATTTTGCTTAGAAAAATGGGCTGCAATACCCAAATTTGACCACAGGAGGTCATTCTTACTTCATTCTTGTATTCCAGCTTGAATCTGTAATCTGACCACAGATTAAGTTAAAACAATATGTTTTTAAAATATATTTAGTTCCTACATTAAATATCTACAAAGAAGTTTAAAGTTCCAGTTGTCGCACCACCTCCACCAGCTCTCCTGGTGGGACCCTGAGATCTTCCAAGGCCAGCCTAGAGATATAACCCCTCCAGACTACTTTAGTGTGTGCACCACTGCAGATGCTGCCCCAGTCTGAGGGACACACGCCTCCTTACCGTGGTGGTATGCGGTTGTGGCCCTGGTGGCTATGCATTCACCCAGGGGGCTCGACAAGCTCTACCCCGGGCCGACACAGCTACTTTTCATCTCCTCCAACCAGTTTTCTGGAAGTGAATGTTGATGCTGCTTTCTTAACAGTGTTTCCTTAACAACCTTTGTCTCTTCTTGCAGATGCCTCAGTTTGAGAAACCAACTGTCCACATGAGGGACCCTGAGCGGGTGGAGCAGATCATCTGTGGCCTCATAAAAGGAGGAGCTTCCAAACTGCAGGTACGACTGTTAACTTACTGGTTTACATAAACTAGTTCACCCGATAGGTTTACAAGCTGGTTGTGTCTGTTTGTTGAGATTACTTCTTTGTAATCATGACAGACAAAATGTTCTCGTCTGTTTTAGATCATCACAGATTTTGACATGACGATAAGCAAATTTGCTGTTAATGGAAAGCGATGTCCGACGTGTCACAGTAAGTAAAACGCTAGCAGGGCTCTCCAGCAGATACGGAGGGCTCTTCCTGCCAAAACAGACACTAAATAAACAAACAAATAAATAAATAAATAAATAAGGAAATAAAAATGTGAAAAAATAAATACTTAAGGAAATAAATAATAAATGTAAAAATAGATAAATGAGGAAATGATGTATTTTCATCCATTTCCATTTTGCTTTTTAAAAATTTTACTTCAAAATTTTTGTGAATTAGTTTAGGAACATATTAATTTCATTAGTAATTAATTAAATTAGATAACATTAATTTATTAATTAAACATATGTAATTTTTTTTTACAAATTTACATTGCTTTTTTAATTTGTCTGTCTATGTTCATTTGATTATACAACTGTTTACTTAATAAAGACTGCATTTATTGATTTTTAAATGTATTTAAAAAAAAATTATTTAGCCACATGCAGATACGGTCGTAAGAATCAGATTACACCTTGCTGCCTTGGTTTATTGTTTACTCAGATGTTATTGACAACTGCAAACTGGTGACAGAGGAGGGCAGGCAGAAGCTGCTGCAGCTGAAGCATAAATACTATCCCATTGAGATCGACCCTCACCTCAGTATGGAGGAGAAGTTTCCATTTATGGTGGAGTGGTAAGCCTTACTCCTTAATTCTAATGACTCTCAGATAAATACACATTTTTATACATGTGAGATTTTACTGAAATGATTTTGCTTCTAGGTATTTTAAGTCCCACTCGATACTTGTGGAGCAGCGCCTGGAGAAAGACAAACTACCGGAGGTGGTGAGGGAGTCTGACGTTGCACTCAGGTATCAACAGAAGAGGAGAGCCATAGGAATATGTGGAGCCTTCATTTACCGGAGCAGAGACGAGGACTAACTGTTGGTGTGTTTGGTTACAGAGAAGGGTTTGAGCAGTTCTTTGATCGCCTGCATCAGCACAACGTGCCCGTCTTCATTTTCTCTGCCGGTCTGGGAGATGTCCTTGAGGAAATCATTAGTCAGGCTGGAGTTTATCACTCCAACATTAAGGTTGTTTCCAACTTCATGGACTTCGATGACAGCGTACGTCCTTCTTTTGTTTGTTTACATTTAAACTACATGACTGAGAATTAGAGGGGCTGAACTCTGGGGTGTTTGTTTTGCAGGGCGTCATAAAGGGATTCAAAGGCGAGCTCATCCACGTGTACAACAAACACGATGGTGCCCTGCGGAGCACGGAGTACTTTAAACAGCTGAGGGACAACAGCAACATTATCCTGTTGGGTGACTCAATGGGAGACCTCAGCATGGCTGACGGCGTCCCCAACGTAGAGCACATCCTCAAGATCGGCTTCCTTAATGACAAGGTAGAGTCAAAACAATCACAGGTTTTAACCCTCTTATTACCAACCTGTCGCCGCCGACAGGATTTGACATGCGCACTTCTCATTACCACAAGTCCTGAACCGTTCCAAGATTTCTGTAACATTCCAAAAGTGCTGAAAAGATTAAAAATAGGGCTTTTCGTGCATATACAATACATTACGGTAGCCACCAGGATTCCCTGTCTTGAGCTCAACGAATCACAACACAGATTCAGAGACGTGCTGAGTTTGTCATCCAAAATGCTCCGTTTTATAACTTTTGAATGGCTGATCATGAAGCAATCAAAGTTATAGAAAATATCGCTACGAGGGGAAATCCTGCTGTACAGTCTGATTGAAACAGAGCACAGCGGAGCGCAGCGCCGCGGTGAAAGTGGATAACGGGACGGGGAAGCTAATTAGCATAAAAAGCCAGCATGAAACTATGGAAATGCCTCAAAGAAAATCAACACGATCTATTAGGTGTCCCAGAAGGCTTATATCTGAAGACGGTGACCACGAAGGACAGAAGAGAGAGAACAAGGAACCACCTTTCGTCAAACTTTTTGACTGGTCTATTGTTCTTTGACCTTTATGCCCTTTCCCCCCAACCCACCTTACATCAAACTTGACAGGTGTATGGTTAGTAGTCCCCTTTTGTGATATGATCTTTAATGATCCTATATGTCAAGAAATGAATTGATGACTGTTGTGTAATGACGCATGATGTCTCCTTTTGTCAAGATGTATATTGTTGATCTGCTTTGATCTGAACCACTTTAGTTACGCTTGATAACTGTTTTGTGTTAACCCCACAGTTCCCACAGCCCCTCCCTTTCATACGTGAGACCCCACATCCCTACACACACAGACTGTGTGTGTGTGTGTGTGTGTGTGTGTGTGTGTGTGTGTGTGTGTGTGTGTGTAATGATGACTTCCTCTGTTGTAAAATGTGTATTCTGAATTGTTCAAAATATGACACTAAGGAGAGGAGAGGGGTTGAAAGGGATGCCTGTGTGAGTGACTGAGTGAGCGATAGAGGAAGCAAGGGGGTGGGCTAATGAGTCAGTCTTTCATGGTGGCTCACTTGTTTATGAAAGCAAAGATGGTCAGCAGGAATAGACAACTGGACGCTGTTTGCTGAATGGTTATTAATGATCAACTAGTCTTAAAAGGGGGAACTTCTTTCTTTCATTGTAAAGTGATACCCCCAGCATTTACTGGCAGAGCTTTGTCTACTGAGTCCCATTTAAAGCTGAGTCCAATTCTGTCCCGCTCTGAACTTGAGACAGTTACCCACACCTTCATCTCCTCACGCTTAGACTACTGTAACTCTCCAGGTCCAGTGATCAAAGCCTGCTGGTTGTGCAGCACCAGGCTAAAGACCAAGGGTGACAGATCATTTGCTGCTGTGGCCCCCAGACTCTGGAAGTCTCTCCACCTGAGCCTGAGATCAGTGGACTCAGTGGTCTCCTTTAAAAAGCAGCTGAAGACTCACTTGTTCAGGGCTTTGTATGCCCGTCTTCACCACTCTCTTTATTCTGCTCTCCCCACCTATTCCACCTTCCTCAGGATCCACTGATTTCCCTCTTTCCTATTCACACTCTCTTTCTTTACATATTTTTTTAATCACAATTGTCTATTTTTTGCTCATTTTAAATATATTTTAACAATTTTCTAAATTATTTTTTATATTTTTACATTTTTTGTTTTTGTGAAGCGCCTTGTAATTTTTATCTTGAGAGGCGCTATAGAAATGATTTCTTCTTCTTCTTCTTCTTCTTCTTTTTCATCATCATCATCATCATCATCATCTACTGATGCCTTCATTTACATGTGAAGTAAACCTAAATGGAATGTGCTTGGCTGATGCTATTACAATTCCTCTGTCTTTCCATACCTTAAATATTGCATCTGACCTGCCTGGTGGAAAGAAGTGATTACCCCATATCTGACTGAATTGAAATAGGCAATGAGGTTCTTTCAAGAAGGTCTTTACATTGTACCGTACTTTGACCATGTTTGTCGTTTAAAAGTTTTCTTACTGTGTTGGAATATGAATATGAAGGAAGAGGCTGGTTTAGTCCATAAGCTTCCATTTCTACCCAGTGTGGTGAATGGTTCGTGTAGTAAAACATAATAGACCTTAGTTGCGCGGCCCAATAGTACAGCTTAAGATTTGGACATTTTAAACCTCCTCGTTCATAAGGCAAGTACATTAAGGATAACCGAAGTCTTGCCTTTTTGTTATTCCAAATAAAGCGCACAAATATCTTTTTCATTTGCAAGAAGAATCCTGTAGGAGGTGGTAGTGGAATATTTTGAAACAAGTTTAGCAACTTTGGAAGAATACTCATTTTTAGAGTATGAATTATACCAATTATGGATATTGGCAGCTGCATCCATCTATCCACTGAATTTTGAATTCCACTTACTAAGAAATCGAAGTTTGTTTCAATCATTTTTCCCAATCTCGGTAAAATCTGAATTCCCAGGTACTCAAATTGTGTCACAACGTTAAACTGTGTAACCTCTGGGATTGGGTTTAGTCTTTCATATTTATTTAACAAAAGAATAGAGGATTTTGTTTTAAGTTTGTAACCTGAGATTTTACTATATGATTGAATGACTTCCAAAATTGTCGGTGTTGATTTTTCTACATTTGAAATGAATAAAATTACGTCATCGGCAAAGAGATCCTGTGTTCGGTTGGTCCTACACCAATTCCACTGAGTTGTGGATGAGAGCGTATTGCTATTGCAAACGGTTCTATTGCCATATTATATGATAGTGGCGAGAGGGGGCAACCTTGGCGACGGCCCCTTTTTATTGCTATTGGTTGGGAAATATTTCTATTTGTTATAATTTCAGCAGTGGGGTTGCTATGTAGGGTTTTGATCCATGTGATAAAATAATTCTTCCAAAACCCTGAAAAGATATGTTCATTCAACCCTGTCGAAGGCTTTTTCAGCATCTAGTGACAGGAAAGCTGTATTTAGCGCATCATTTTTATAGTGAATAATATTTAATAACCTTCGTACATTATGGGAACCCTGTCTTCCTACAACAAATCCATTTTGGTCTTGATTTATGAATTGAAGGAGAACGTTATGAAGTCTTTCCGTTAGTACTTTGGAAACAATTTTCATATCCAAGTTCAAGAGACTGATGGGTCTTAAATTCTTGCATTTATCTTGAGATTTTCCTGGTTTTGGGAGGAGAGTAATCAAGACTGTGTTTAATGAAAGGGGGGAATCTGACTGAAAGATTTCTTCATACATATCCAATAAGGGGACCAATGATTTAGACTTTTCCAGAGTCCATGTTGTCAATGGCTTGGTCAATTTCTTCCTTAGTTAGATTTGAATTTAGATTTATTTGATTTACTTCTGAAATAGAGGGAATATTTAAATTATTTAGAAAGGAGTTTACATCATCTAAATAAATTTTTGATTGTGTTTTATATAAATCTTCATATTTCTTGAACTCTGTTTTTATTTATTTCGGATCTACGATTGTCTGTCCGTTTGATATAATTGAAGTAATAGGAGGTTTAGTTTCAAGATGTTTTATTTGCCATGCCAACAATTTTCCTGCTTTATCCCCCGTTTGTAAAACGACTGTTTCAGTCGTAAGAGACTTGATGCAGCTCTAGATGCAAATGTTTATTATATTCGGCTCTTAATATTAATAACTCCTTCTCCAATTGCAAACTATTGGCGTCAGCGTTATATATTTTTGTTTGAAGGGGCTTTATTATTTATTTATATTTATGTTTTCCAGTTGTAACCTGGATTCTCTTTCTTTTTTGATTTGAAACCTGTATAGCTGATGATGTGCCCTCGCAGAAAAGCTTTGAATGCTTCCCATCTGGTGCAAGCTGTAGTTTGCATGGTATTAATTTGGAAGTACTCATCAATATGTTTGCCTATATATTTTACCAAGCCTTCGTTCTGTAGCCATTTGTGTTTGAAATGCCAACTAGGTGGAGCTTTCAGTAATTTATCTGCCTTGTAGACTAAGCAACATGGGGCATGGTCTGAGATCACGATAGTATCATAGGAGCAGTTAAAAACCTTAGATAGCAGTTCTGAAGAAACCAGAAAGAAATCTATTCTAGAGTATGTCTGAAAAGTTCCTGAATAACAGGAATAGGCTTCAGCATTTGGATTTCTCTCTCTCCATATATCTAATAAGTATCGGGCATTCTTAAGAAAAACACTGTATATACACATTTTCACAATTGATGAGAATTGATGAGCACTCCAGTCTCTAACAGATCGGCTTGGGATCTCTGCAGGTGGAGGAGCGTCTGGACAATTACATGGACTCTTATGACATCGTCCTTGTGAAGGACGAGACTCTGGAAGTGCCCAACGCCATCCTTCAGAAGGTTTTATAACTCCAGCTCATGATGTCCTCTTCACCACAGGGCCAGTCAGACTCTTTAACCAGCATTTTTCTTTAATTCTCTTCCTGTGGACCCCCACCGGCCTCTTAAAAGGAAAGTTCACATTACCTGAATGAACTGTTTCTAAAGTCCCTACGGCAGCCTGTCTCTGGTGTGTTTTCAGTCAACAAATGTTTCTCTTGAGTCATTTTAATGATGTAACAATGATGAGAGCTTGCAAATTATCACTCCAACTTTATAATTTGCACATTATTGTAATCAGCATTATTTTTAGAAGTATTTTTGATATTGCAATATTTGTACACGAAATGAGGGGTTTCTGGGGGTATTTAATGCCCACCTGGTCAGTGTTTCAAATGAAGCTAATGATCTTCATTTTAGCTAAAATATTGTAAATTAAAACCATATGAGAAATATATAGAGTCATAAAGCACATAAAGGACCTTTAAAATATATTTTTAGACAAAAAACTGAATGTTTTGCTCAAAGAGAGCTGCAACAGGACAATGAGGATTAGTAAAAACAACAAACAGGGTTTGGGTAATTAACAGGAAATGTATAAGATCATAATTATTATAAAAGACAAAATGCACTTTAAATTATTTCATATGGAAAAATTAATCCAATGTGCATGAGCACATGTGGCTGTAGCTTTAGTTTGTGGATGTAGGAAAAATGTATTGCACAAAAACGAAGCCATGTTTACACACGTTTTTTTTTTACTTCAAATTACTAATTTGATATCATTCAATCCAAAGAGGAGAAAAGAGGCTTTTTGTTAGATAAAGTAAAGATTAATGGAGTCAACCATTTTTCCATCAAATTATACTTTGCAATATGAAGGTTGGAAACAATACTTTGTGTTGAAGTGACCTCTAGTGGTCAGTGACAGGAGTTACAAAGTGAGTATCATTTCTCTCGTAAATAAAGATTTCTTTATTTATGAAATGTTTCACTGTCTCATTAGATAGAGGTAAATATGCTGCTGCACGTGGTTCATTACATCCCAGTAAAACTTGTTAAAAGTGATTTAAAATCTGTGGTAAAAGTTCAGATCCACCTCTAAATTATTCAGATTTTTCTGGAGCTCCAAAGGTAGAATTTCTCCACCTGTTTGTGTCATCATCTTGTGTTTAAAAGTATTTTTAGTGTGTGTGTGTGTGTGTGTGTTTTAAATGTGCTGCTATCACCTGCATGTTGCCTTTTCTTATTGTAGAGTTTACGTCAAAGACATGAGTACAAGTGTACACACCAACGATAACATCATACTATACATGGAGATGTATATTGTTTTTCTGCATTCAAGATATTTCAGAAGTTTTGACTGGTTTGTTTTATTTTTATAAGCGGGTGACTTATTTTGACGGTGTGAGGAAAAAATGGCAATAAAAATTCATTTTGTGAGGCTGCCAGTGCATCACAGGATGGAGTTTAGACCCCCAAAGAGTCTTTGTGAATCTTATTTGAATGGTCATCAACATGAATCTTTTTACATACAGATAATGTTACACTGCAATACTCCAAATTGATGGTATTTTTAGTTTATTGTAAAAATATGTGAAGATGTATGATACACACAGTCCCAGGTCAGCTGATAAACACCATTTTTAAAAATGATTTTACTAATTATTAGATTAAGCACAACCCGTCATGTTGTCAAGAGTAAAAAAAAAAATCCTGAAAAAGATTGTCTGGTAACTTTGGCAAAACAATCAAATTTAAAATTAAACAAGCTAAATAAGCCTATTGATGGCCATCAGCCAGTAGATGAACCTTTCAGTATTGTTTCTGTAATATTTTCTAAGCTCAGGCCTTGCAAGGGACTTCTAAAGGCACAAAACATAAAAGGAAAGATAATGCAATAATAAAAACAGCCAAACTTGTAAACAATGCTCCTTGTCTGCTCTTAAAATAAATACACCAGGATACATTTTAGATAATGAGTTAAAAATCACAGCCTTTGTCTTATTGGGTGGGAAACTCAGTTGGAAAATGTATTAATTTCTGTTATTTATGTAGTTATGGTATGTGTTTATTTTCCAAAAAGAATAAAACCATCCATAGCCCATCTATGACACTTTAGGTCTGAATTTTTATTCCTATAAAATTATACAATTTTTCCTAATTTTTGACAAATTTTGTAAAATATAAACAAACATATATATTTTACAGCATAAATCAAGGTGATATGGCATATTTTGTAATTTCACTAATGTATCCTGGCACAAATGATCACATTGTTTTTCGAATAAAATAAGTGGAATGAAATTATTGGTAGAATAAAAAATATATTAATAGTTAACAAATAAATACATTTAAAATAACTAAAAAGAAGCTGTGGAAATTAGAATGAGGGAAAACTCAGTTTCCCATGAAACAGTTCATTTTCGTTCATGCGCACTAACGCGCAGCTTTCCCGTTAAGCGTCAGTACCATGACAACAGGACGATGGTTCTCAGCAAGATGGTGAGGAATGTAATGTTTGTGTGACCGAGGAGTGAGGAACGAACACTGGCTTTTGTGAAGGTAAGAAAACCTCAGGAGGTTTTTGCCATAAATGAAAAACTCGGAGACTTTAGCGGCAGCTCCCTGACCTACTAGCTAGTGCCCAGGCAACTACTTGGAGTGGAAGCTAATTAGCCGCGGCTAAGCTAAAGTTAAATCTGCCTGCTTGATTTGAATGTATCCGTGCAGGCTGCTCGAGAGTCACCAATGGTTTAAAAGTGCTTGACTTGGAGGAACAGGAGAAGGGTGATTACCGAAAATTCTAAACTAATGAAAAATGAAGCATCAGTAGTTTCGTCATGTTTTGCTACTGAAGCCACAAAGTGTAGTTTCCACTATGCTTTTGACTAAAGGAGCATCCTCTTTACTAATAGATACAAAATTGAGCTTTTTTCCATTTTCACCAACACCACACAGTAACAACATAATAACAATCATACAAATGACATGGTCTTCACTTTTGAACACCATCTTAACCATATTATTCCCTCATTTGATATTTAAATGTGTTTATTATGAAGATGGCGCTCACCTACCATCAATTTTGGAAAAACTTCATTCTTGCTAAAAATAAAAGAAGCCCTAGAACATTGAAATGATCATTTCTTTGCTTGATTGCTACACTGTTGTCTCACACTGTATGTGTATGAGGTTAGGAGAGGTTCAGTGTCGGGATTAACTGCCTGTTCCACCTGCTCAGCACTTACCAAGTAGAAAAGCTGCTTGCCCCCACCTACCTCCTCCTTTATTCTGCTTCTCAAACAAGCATGTGACTAGCTGCTCCCCCCGGACTTGGCTGCAGTCCTAAGCTTGATTCACAAATCACTAAAACTAACTGGCCAAATGGCAAGGTGATATATCAAAATAGCAGGAAATGATTGCAATTATTTCACCTTTATTCATATTTATAAAAACAGGGCGTGAGAGAATACCATTGAAATATCACAATATTTGTCGTAGTTTTACAGTTTGGGATGAAGATACAAAAAAATGTTTTTTCTTAAATAACAAAAAAAAAAAAACGTTGACATTTTATGAATGTCTCTTTATTATTATTATTATTATTATTATTATTATTATTATTATTATTATTATTATTATAGTTGTTGTTATTATTATGTCTCATTTTCTTCTTTGTCTCTGTCCAGTTCAGGACACCATGTCTCTGTTCAAAGCCTGTGACTGGTGGTCAGCAACTCTTGGCGAGGGTGAAGAGTTTGACCAGGGGTGTTTATGTGTTGGAGACGTGGACAACAGTGGGACAGGACATGGTTAGTGAGTAACTTCTCTTCACGCTGACTAACTCAACCCTAACCGTAACCCATAAACTTAGTAAGTAGAGGAATGTGTGTTTAATCAGTCATAACAAGTATCCCTGGGCATGCTCAAGCTGTCCAAATGCTGCTAATCAGGGGCAGAGCCCCACACCTGTGACTGGAACACACCTGGCTGCACTTAAACAGCAAGAGAATGTTGCAGAAGAATTAGCACTTAAACAGCAAGAGAATGTTGCAGAAGAATTAGCAACAGTGTTTGGGTGGAAACCTAATCCAACCGGTGTTTGACAGTGTTGCTCCTTCCACAGATGTTTGGTTTGACTAGAATATGAGCTGTGGGGCCTAAAAGAATACAATAAAAAAGTTTAAACAAAACAAATAATCTTACTTTTTGTGCTAAATATACAGTAGATGACAAGACCTAAACTATACCCCTTTGTCTTTATAAATTATAATACATACTTTGTATTTACAGACAAAACCTAGTAAATTATTCCAGTAATTTACAGTTGGGAATCTACGTCCTCATAGTCTGAAATATATGAATACAAGACCTGCAATTAATGAAAATCTAACAGTGGGTATTAACTTGAATGTCTCCTGTATGTGCACCCTATTCAAAGCGTTTGTGGGTTTAAACATTTTACAGACAAGATCATCGTAGGCAGTTACATGGGGATGCTGCGAATCTTCTCCCCGCATGCCAACAAATGCACTGAAGGCAGCCCAGCTGATGCGCAGCTCCTTGAAGTCCAGCTTCAAAACGCCATCATCCAGGTTGAAGTGGGCAGGTTTGTCTCGTAAGTATTTGGCACAAATCTGAGATACATTTGTGTGCTTTAGAGTGTCACGTTATCTGTTTTTAAAGCTTTTCACAGTAAAAACTCCTTATTTAAAAAAAAAGTCTATTTAGATGCAAAACACTCAAACGTCTTAAAAATGATCGCTGGAAAACTTACTACAACCAATGCACAAGCTAAAACTGAGTCGTAACGAAGTAGCTGGTTGTGATTTTATTAAGCCATCATTTATTAAGCTTTTAAGCTGTACTAAGGGTAATCAATCAATCAATCAATCAATCAATCAATCAATCAATCAATCAATCACTTTATTAAAGACACAAGAAGGTCTATAACAGATAGTAAAAAAATAGATATTTAGAATAGGTAAAATACATGCAAGCTACTTTAGGCTCACATAAAGGTAAAAACGCCAATAAATGAAAATGTTAGAATAAAACATGACAGAACTGTGTGTAGGGTTTGTCAAGGACTGGATTATACTGTTCTTAGAGTCCCTTAATCTACACATACAACTGTACATGAGATTCCGTCTCACTGCAGGGCTTGTAGGTACACCCACACTTAGGGGTGGGCAATATAAACGATATAAGGTAGAAACGATATAAAATTGGGTAATGATAGAGTTTTTGGCTATATCGCAATACCGCAATATTGCGATAACACATGAGGTCACTAAGGCCTAGTCCACACGTAGCCGTTTTTAAAAAAAAAAAAAAACAAATATCCGCTCCTCCAAAAACTTGCATCCACACCACCTCGTTTAAAAAAAAAACTGTCCACACGTACCCGGATAAATACGTTGTTAAGGACATGCCAGATCTGTAGGTGGCAGTACTTCCCCCGTTCTTAACCTCGTCCTTCGTCTGTGGTCTTCCGCAAGGAGCAGTAATTCCGCTTGCAGAAACAAACAAGCAAAAGGCGCTTGGACAATTGATAAAGCGAGCACAGCTCTGAGGGCATCCATGCTGTCGGCTAGTGTAAACACAGGTCGCACACGTGATGTCAGCATTTTTTTGTCGCGGAAAGTGACGTTGCGGATCTTAAAACTCCGGTTTTGTCTGTCCACACGCAGACACCCAAAACGAAGAAAACGCAGATCTTCACTTTGGCCGGAGTTTTTAAAAAGATCCGTTTTTATGTGAAAAAAAACTCCGTTTTCGTGTGGATGACAGGCCAAAACGTAGAAAAATATCTACGTTTTGGCAGATCCCCGGCTACGTGTGGACAGGGCCTGCTGACATTAGGACAACAAGCATGGAGTGGGAGGAGGAGGAGGCCTATATGCCTCATGTGGCATATATTTGCCACATGAGGAAATTTAAAAGCATGTCATTTTGACATATATAAACATAGGAAAAATATATCGCAATATATATCGTTACCACACATGCTTCAGATTATATCGCCATATAGATTTGAGGCCATATCGCCCAGCCCTACCCACACTAACAAACATTGTGCTTGCACTGCACCTTGGCAATCTAAGCATGGTCCTTAACCCATCATTATATGCAACAGTGAGTTTCCTCATGCTGCTTTGCTTGTAGCACCTCCATAGGTGGGCAGTGTGCACAGCTGTACATATTGTTATTTTGAGTGTCTGTACTTAGATAGACTCTGTATTTGGCTGATTTACAGAGCTAGAATGAAACCCCAAACTTAATAAGAAGGTAGCTTCCTGTCTTGTTTTCTCATGATGAACAGCAAGCCATGTTGAGCTGTTCCATACGCTCTCTAGGTTAAACACCTTACATTCATCGATAAACAGAAAGCAAAAAATAAAAAATGTACAAAACCTAGTAAGTTTTTCAGTGCGTTTGACTGATCTTTGCTGTTTGTTCGCTTTTGTTGGGATTGAATAATTTCCTTTTAGTGGTGTCTAGGCAAATAAAACCATTAAGATGAACTAAATATGAATCAACTAAAGGCAACATTCTGCATCCAACCACTGAATTGTCAAATCACTATTTTCATTTATTTAATTATAACAACTCATTTTTACACATGATGTTCTTTGGTGTCAAAACGTCTATTAAAGGATAGAATAGGAAATGTTTCTACTGCCATCCAAGCAAGTTACTTCTTGAAAATACACAATTCAAAGGTCTAAGTTTATTTTTCCTGTTCGTTGTGGTTTTGGTGGCGAAATAAATACGTTAAAATAAACCTTGGCTCATCATGGAACGTCACCTTACATCCAACCATAACCAACATATGGAGCAGCTGTTGCAGTCATTATTTTTCAATTGTGAGCTAAAATAAATCAGGATTCCACCCTGAGGCTGAGAACATGGATCCAACCACACCAGCAGGAAGCTTCTCCTTTTTTGGAATATTTGAGGAAAAAGTTTTCCAGCTGCCGACCCACAGGTCCATGTTGGAGACCGCGGTTACGTGGTTGACTCTACGGATGTTCTGTGTCAAACGTATTCTGTGTTCTCAGGTGTTCAGAGTTTCTCCACCTGGCTGTTCTTCACCCCAGGAAGCTGTCGGTCTACGCTGTTTTTGGTAAAAACCACATCAAGTCCTCAAACCTTCATAAAACAAATGATTGTCTCTCACTTACATCATGATTTATATCTAGTGAGATCTTTTAGAACTTGTTGCTGTTGAATGCAGGAACTGCAGGGAATGTGGATCATGGAGATCAGTACCAGCTGAAGTTGATTTATGAGCACAACCTGCAGAGAACTGCTTGCAACATGACGTATGGCACATTTGGAGGGGTCACAGGTAATCATATGTTGCAAAAATGTCAGCATTTATTTCTGGTCTTTTATTTCTAGATTTGTAATCGTTAAAGGGATACTATGCAACTTTTTCATATTTTTAACTATTTTCTTGCTCCACAATGTGCTGAAATGACCCTTTATAGGGTTAATGATAAGTCACTCCGATCCCCAACACCCTCTGTGTCCAGAGTACCACAACTTTCAACTTCAAAACTGGCTGGCCGCTATCTGTTAGGTCACACTTTAGTCTTAGGCCTAGTTCACACGTAGCCGGGGTTTTTTAAAAACGAATATCCGCCCCTCCAAAAACTTGCATCCACACCACCTCGTTTTAAAAAAACTCTGTCCGCACGTACCCGGATAAATACGTTGTTAAGGACATGCCAGACCTGTAGGCGGCAGTACTTCCCCCGTTCTTAACCTCGTCCTTCGTCTGTGGTCTTCCGCAAGGAGCAGTAATTCCGCTTGCAAAAACAAACAAGCAAAAGGCGCTTGGACAATTGATAAAGCGAGCGCAGCTCTTAGGGCATCCATGATGTCGGCTAGTGTAAACACAGGTCGCACACGTGATGTCAGCATTTTTTTGTCGCGGAAAGTGACGTTGCGGACCTTAAAACTCCGGTTTTGTCCGTCCACACGCAGACACCCAAAACGGAGAAAACGCAGATCTTCACTTTGGCCGGAGTTTTTAAAAAGATCCGTTTTCGTGTGAAAAAACTCCGTTTTCGTGTGGATGACGTAAAAAAATATCTATTTTTTGGCAGATCCCCGGCTACGTGTGGACAGGGCCTTAATAAAGTGGAGCTGACATGCCAGCGCTGGAGTCCGCTTCCAGCAGGTTTCCTGCATGTTTTAGATCACGAACACAGCTGATTTGTTTGATTTAGTGATTTTTATCATGAGAGGGGCCATACAAAGGGTCATTTCTTCTTCTTCCTGACTTTGATCAGTTCTGATACGTTCAAATTTTGTAAATGAGTTTTAAGTGTTAGACTTCACTTAGCCTCAGAGCTTTGGGTCGACAATTTCTTCTGTCGATTAGGACCTTGGCATACATTTTGCCAGAGAAGATCCTCACAAATCTATACAAGTGTAATATGTGTGTATTCAAAGTGCAAATTTGTGCACGTGTGCCTTTGCAGAAAAGACGATGGCAGCAACAGGCCAAAAAAGCATCTAACTGTAAAGTTCTGTTTAAGGAGCAAAAGGGAAAAAAAAGACGGATCATGTTGCTGCCTTTTTTTTTGAGTCAACTGGACGTTTGGAAAAATCAAGTAGGGGAAAGCCCTCTGGCAGTTACTATCCAAGGAAAACACACACACACACACGCGGGAAAACCCCTTTAAAGTACAGAAAGTGTCCTTTTAAAAATAAAGGCTTTATTGTCAAGGTGTGTGTGAATAATGCACTCGCCAGACACTGTGGCCTGGCAAGATGAGCCCGGCATTGACTCCATGTTTAGATGGCTGTGTGTGTGCGTGTGTGTGTGTGTGTGTGTGTGTGTGTGTGTGTGTGTGTGTGCGTGTGTGTGTTTGATTGATTGATAGAACAGTCTGGACTCATTAAAGCCAATACTTCAGTTTATACCCGATGCACGTTCATCCATGCCACAGAGCCATGAATGTGACTTTGTCTCTGCGTGTTTTTTGTTATTACCAAACTGTGGAACGAGTCCTGGAGATGTCAAACGAGCTCTCACACAAACTCACGTGTTTGTACAAACGTACATGCCAGTTTGGACCAAGAGCCCAGATTCCCGACTCTTTCCCTGAAGTAAATTACTTTAACCGTAACCTAGAATTAAATTTAGGCTCAACCTCGAAGCACAACCTTGACCAACAGGCTTTTTTTATTCTCATTTCCTATAAGCAATCCTGAAAATAATCTAAACTCACTCATGGTGATAAGACACATGCACAGACAAGGTGCAAGCTGCTCTTCATAAATGAAATCATCCTGTACCTTCCTGTTGTTCAGTGTGTCTCCACTAGGTGGCAATAGAAGCTCTGGAATAGCATTCAAAAGGCATGAATGAATGGGAAGTTGTATTCATTTTTCAAAGAGGGGATTCCCCTTCTCACACTTTTCGGCAAGGTGCTCATAGATGTAGGGGGAAAGTATATAACTGGTAGAAATCCTGCCTTAATTAGGAGCCGCTTCACTAAAAATATGTTAAAAGCTCCACTTTTTTGTTTCATGTAGTGATTTATCTTTATGTTTGTATAGTTTGATGCCTCATATTTATTCTGTCAGTTTAGAAGATGTCAAACTTGGAATGATAAAGCTTGTATCGAGAAAAAAGAAAGGACTGGAGAAAAGTCATATGAAGGATGTTGTAGCATCAGTATGTCGCTGGATGTGTTTTTAATAGACTAAGGACCGTCCATAAACGTAAGCTGTGTGACAGCTTGTTCAAATTTTGCACTCAGATCGACCATGGAGAGAGTGTGTGTGCACGTGGGAAGGTTTTTACAAGACGTGTCTGTTCCTACACGTGAGTGTGTCCGGTGGTCTGTAGGAGCCATTTAGCTGTGCTGTAGGCACTAATAGCAGCTCTGTACTAACACTGCTCTAATAGCCCATCTGCCTCTGGGTTTGGGTCACTTTCAGGCCACACACACACACACACACACGCATGCACGCACACACACACACACACACTTTCACGTTGTCACACACTGAGGTGAAGCGCTGCCCACTCCAGCCTCTGTGCTTTGTTGGCTCCTTGTACAACATTTTTTCATAATCACACTAATATAGGCCTGTTTCCTCTGTTCTGTGTGAGCTGTAGTGTGCGTGTGTGTCCGTCTATGTAGGCTTGTGGACCAAAGACTGTTTAAAAGGGTGAATGTTTGCCCACGTGTCTTTTAACATTCACATGCATGTGTGTGTGTGTGTGTGTCTGTGTGTGTGTGTGTGTGTGTGTGTGTGTGTGTGTGTGTGTGTGTGTGTGCGCGCGCTCTCAGGCTGGACTGTTTAACATGTTGCACCAGAGCATGGGCTTTAGAAGGATTTACATGTGCACTTGCCTTAATGGCACAGACCGGTGCCCTTTTCATGCATAAATGGCACTTCATAATCACCTATGTTAGCGTTAGAAGTTTCAATATAAATATATAACAAGCCTTTTACTTTTAAAATTGTGAATATATTGGTTAAATTATATATGTAAGCGAGTTACTACCCGCTAGCCACTGAAGCTGCAACTACTAAGCAGCTAACCAACCATAGATAACTTCTTTGGATTAAAAAAAAACATTTTATATCAGTTGACTTACATTGAAATTTTCTCCGAAGTAGCTGCCGGTGTTATGCCGAGAACAGCCTGCCTGCCGAAATTTGCATCCCCTGCCACGGGAGCGCGCATTGCGACGGCTATGAGATATACACGTACTATTACCATGATAACTATGCATGTGCGTCCTGAAAACTTATGTTGTCACAGTTGAATGTATATAAATAAATAAACAACTATATATATATATATATATATATATATATATATATATATATATATATATATATATATAATTAAAAAAAAAGAGAGAAATCCCGGGTTTTATACAAACACTTTTCACGTTCCTGCATTGAAACTTTACTGTGTCCCAGATGTATTTTTCGGTGCTCTGCTATTTTATGAGTCATATTCTCTGCTTTTAGCATAGCAGGTAAAACATTTTATGACATCTAAACATTTTAAAGTATTGATTAGAGGGCTGATTCTGTTGCAAACAGGACACAGTATGAGTTTGTCAAAAGTAGTAAAAAACGTTCTATCCACTTTTAATGGCAGACTGCACAATCTCGTGATCGGTTAATCTAATAATTCTTAAATAATAGTCTTCAGGAAAAACTGCGTGGGGGGAGGGGGGTGTTACGTTATTGAGATTCCTTACGTTATAACAGTATTTTATTTATCAATAAAGGTTTTTTTAAACTACTACCTGCCTGTTTGTCTGTGTGTACTCCTCTTTAACCGCTCTAATCAGTAGCTCAGAGGACAAATGGGGTTGTGTAGAAAGTGAAACATCATTCATAACTTTATCATTACTTGAAATAATAGGGGATGCTTTTAAGGACACAACGACAGTCTTGAACAGTCACCAAAATATCCACTAATGACGCATTTTGAACAGCATTTTTCGCACACGCACACAGAAACACGTTTTTGCCTGAATTTAAACTCCACCGTTATGTTATCATGTACACCTTCTTAGACATTCACCTCTTTCCTCCACGAAACATCGTGTTTGATCTCCTTGTTGAGTTGCAGCGTGTCAGGCTCAACAGCTAGGTGTGTTAATGGATACTCATCCCTGGCACACACTCACTCTGTTACACATAGGTGTGTGAAAGTGTGCAGCCTTTTTGCCTTACACCTCAATGATGGATGTTAAGTGCGTGTGTGTGTGTGTGTGTGTGTGTGTGTGTGTGTGTGTTTGCGCTGTAGGTGGCTGTCCTCCTGACCTGTAGCTGATGGCAGTGTGAGTTTTAATAGCACATTGAGGCCTAATTATAGTTCTCTGGTCACATAGCTCCACTTCTTTACGACCATGTGTGTGACAGTGTGTTTTGCGTGTTAGGGCTTAATATTTCCTACATCCTTTTTTCCCCTGTTAAACACACACTTGTGTGCACACACACTTTAGCACAGGGGTGTGTGTGTGTGTGTGTGTGTGTCTGTGTAGGTGTTAATGGAAATATCAGATTCCACCAAAGGGGCGATCACACCTCAACACAACACGAGATCATGGCTGAAATACAACAGGTCATGGAAGTCATCTGGAATGGTGGATGAGTTTAAATAAAAGAAATACCGACATAAAGTGGAAGTGAAATAACTGTGGCCATGATGATGTACGTTAGATCTTTAGATTGCATCAGAATTCATTCTCTCTGGCGTTGTTTCTCTTCCTCAACCCTCCCGATTCAGTGGTTGAATGACCTGTTCAGCAAGCCATCAAGCTCTTCAGAAGTAAGGTAGTCCCCACTTATTAAAATCAGGTGTGTTGAAGCAGGGAAACCTCTTAAATAAGCAGGATGGTGGCCTTAGAGGACCAGAATTGGACACCACTCACTTAAAGCATCTCTGAACAACTGCTCCAAGATCCATTGCCTGTGCAGCTCTAACAAACCACTTAGAACATGTAAAACCACATTTTCAGTATGAGTTGTTCTTATTAGCTGGATTTTTCTGCAAAGGAGTTTGGTTCCTGATGCATTCCCAGTGTAAACCTTGTGCTTTGCTGTGCCACTTCTCCACCAGGTCACCATTCTTTGTGCATCCAGTCCATGGACGGGATGCTGATGTTCTTCGAGCAGGACAGCTACACCTTTGGCAGGTTCCTCCCTGGTTTTCTGCTGCCTGGTCCACTAGCTTACAACTCGAGAACTGACAGCTTCCTCACGGTGTCGTCTGCACGTCAGCTGGAGAGCTACAAGTAGGTTCAAAGTTATCTCACAGTACAAGATAAAAGCTGCAATAGCAAATTTACAGAACAAGCTAGCTTTGAAACACAAACATGGTCACAGAAATCTCACCTGTCGGGTGATCCTCAGGTATATTCCTTAGGCTACGTCCTCCAGAACTGCCAGAAGAAACCAGATAGTGCTAAACACCAGTCTCCGTTTTCTACATCCAAACATCTTTTGTTGTCCGTGACTTCAAATGGTATTTTTACTTTGGGGACTAGTTTGTCCTAAAGCTGAAGTGGTAGCAGCTGGCTGTTTCTCCTTCTCTGATATTATTAAGCAAGAGAACCTCTCACACCAGTGGTGTTCTGTTGTAAAATACATGCGTGCAAAATGAATGAAGAACTCAGGACGGCGTGGACGAGTGTTGAGACCGACAACCGGATGCTTTTGGTTCGAACAATTTTGTTGGCAGAGGTTTTTAGACAAATGAGAGAGAACCTCTTTATTATTTGTTTTCTTTTTTTTATCTCCACAATATATTGAGTATATAGCTTTATTATGTTAGAATGTTAAGAATAATGAAAAAATAGTTTAAGCTAACTTGTTTTCCAAATTTGCTGTTGCTGCTTTAGCAAAAGAAAAAAAAAATATTTCCACCTCTGATTTAATAGTATTTGTTAATATTTGTTGGGCAGCCATTAATTTGGCTTGGATCAAATTATTTGTGGATAGCAATATATGGAACTTAAAGACAAATTTTTTGTTAAAATAATGACAAAATACAGGTGAAGATTAATATTCATGGTTTTCTAACATCTTGCCTCTGATTGGCTGACAGCAACACGACCATTCTGCTGCCTTTGTTCGCTCTTGTTTCTTGGGTAAAAAATGGAACATTGATGTTTTATCTCTGCAAATAACACAAGCCTGAAAGTGTTCTGCCATGTGATGAAGTTGCTAATGCTAACAGTTAGCATCTACTGCTCTCTCCTGGATGCTAAATCAACAACAGCCTTCCGCGACTGCAATCTGATATTTTTCCCTGTGCCATGGAAAAGGCTTATCGTTTTCCAGTCCATTTTCTTTCTGCGGCTGATGCAGGCAATGGGAGCTGAAGGAAATTGTCATGTTTAGCATCCGTGTGCGATGTGACCGATCATATCTCCAAAAGAACGAAACAAGAATGAAATTTGTTTTCTTTGTAAGCTTCGTCATCAAAAATCTGTGTGGACTAAAGTTCGCTGTGGAAACACAGACCTAACTACTGTCTTCAGATACCATACTCACTTAACCAGCTCAGTGGTCTAGTGGTAGAGTGTCCGCCCTGGGACTGGGAGTTCAGGGTTCAAAACCAGACGGGTCATACCAAAGACTCAAACAATGCCTCCTTTCTTGACACTCAGCTTTAAGGGGTTGGATTGGGGAGGCTAAACCACCAAATGGTTACGGAGCACAGCCACTGCTGCAGCTCACCGCTCCCCCCCCCCCACCCATGGGGAGTCAAATGCGTAGATGGTTTTCATCAGTGTGTGATGACTAATGGGACTTTAACTTTACACAGAGCTGTGAAAACCTTTGCTGTAATGCTGCAGTTGAATTTTTACTGATGATTTTCATTTTTTTCATTCTGGTGAGAATGAATTTCTTCCATACTGGTCAGTTCAGTTAGCTGCAGATCAATAATTTCAGTGGATTTTCAGCTAATGTCTGGTGATGAACAAAATCAGTTAAAAGGATTCAAAACTGCGTCGGAACAGTTTTCAAATAACACATTTATTCACATTTTAACTTTAAACAGATTTCTAGAGATCATATGTCAAAAGGGTTAAAAGTGTATTCCAGCACATACCTTACAGAATAATATGTTATTTATATTTACGACAAATTCAAACAAAATCAGATCATTTGGGATTCCACTGACTACCTCAGGATCAAATGACTGGTCAAACTGTTCTGTCTCACAGAGTTTATTTGGTTTGTTGGACTCTGCTGTGCTGATGATGAATGACTGTGTGTCTGTGTGTGTTGGTGTCACATTTCAGATTTGAGTCTTCTGTTTATCTAAAACACAGCACACATGCATAGTGTGTCTTTGTGTAACTGTCCATGTATACTTTTACACACATATAAACAGAATGATTGAGGGACGCTATAGTTTGTGTGTGTGTGTGTGTGTGTGTGTGTGTGTGTGTGTGTGTGTGTGTGTGTGTGTGTGTGTGTGTGTAAAATTAGTCCAGTTTCCAGAAACAAAATTTCTTTCACAGAAAGATCTTTTTTCATTTAAATGAGGCAACTGTTTCCTTGACTTCAAAGTTTCTCTGATGATTGATAACACACACACACACACACACACACGCACGCACACACACACACACACACACACACACACACACACACACACACACACACACACACACACACACACACACACACACACACACACACACACACACACACACAAATTCTGCATTCACATCATTAAAACAGTTGAGCATTTTGAAATTGAAAATATGAGAATTGAATGAAAAATTACATTTATTTTATAATGTTTTTAGTATATTATTATTATTATTATTATTATTATTATTATTATTATCATGCTGTATTTCATTATTTCACTCAAACGAGTGAGTGTGTGTCTGTCAATTCACTGAATGTTTCTTTAAATTTGAAAACCTTTGACATATTTAATATATTTTAAGTCTATTTTCTTTTCCAGGAAATCATCACAGTGTGATGAAAAGGTTTCTTTACTGGCAGTCACCCATAAAGCTCATTAGTCTGCTTTCTGGTTTTTATGGAGGCTCGGTGGGAGCTGCTACTGTACGGATGACTTCAAAACTATAAATCATGTGCTGAATAAAAAAAAAAATCAAAGTTTCAGAGTTGTGTTTGCCATATTTGGAGTATGAGAGTCAAGAAAAGACGTGGACACCCCAGTTTTTATGTTTTCTTTAATTCTGTCTAAGTAATGTAGAATAATCTTGATTACTGTCGAACTCGAGAGATGAGGTGTTGATGTCATTTAATTATAAAGAAATACACAGAAAACAAGGAAGCTGTATGTTTTTTTTTTCTTAATTTTTTTCCAATGGTCAACATTTCACTTTTCTTCCTGATGTGCAGTTGTTGCTATTAAAAAAAGTTTTTCTTATTGTTATTTTAAAACATTTTTACCCCCCAAAAGAAAAAGGTGGCTGGGGTGTCCAAAGTCTTAGAAGGGGTTAGAAGCCCTTATGGGCCGCACAATGTCTTTTTTTAAATGCAACATTTCTTTTATGATGTTTTTATTATTGTACTGGTCTAAATCAATCAATCAATCAATCAATCAATCAATCAATCAATCAATCAATCAATCAGACAGCCAATCAATCAATCAATCAATCAATCAGTCAGCCAATCAGTCAATCAATCAATCAAACAATCAGTCAGCCAATCAATCAATCAATCAATCAATCAATCAAAGATACTTTATTAATCCCAGAGGGAAATTAGAGGTTCAGTACACACAATTCAGAGGTCAGACATACATGGGCAAGATACATGACAAGAATTGGTGACTGTGGTTTCGCAACCCGAGTCGTGCTACCTTAATAGAGACAAGAGGGTTGCATGAGGATTGGTTCAGGTGGAGCGAAAAAAAAAGACATTTCAGAGTTACCCTCCATAGGGAGGGCAGCTTCGCTATGCAAAAAAACACCTCAGACAGATATGCAACAGACTTCAGACAACACAACATAAGTGTCCACTAGGTGGGGTGGTGAGTTGGGACTATCCCCACTTCAGTTCCTGCAGCCACGATGAAGCAGCGTGTGTCACCTCAGTGTGGATAGGGGGAGGAGCATTGAGGGTTGGAGGATTGCAGTGACCCTGGAACGTTTCAGCGGCCTTCCCGCAGTCCCGCCCAGGCTGGGATAGGAGACAGAGTTGAGTTGCCATAGCGACGGCACTTTCCACATATCTTCTGAGGGGAAGTTTTCATTGTAGCCTTGCAGGCTCAAGGGCGCAGAATTCCGATTAGAAATTGTTTTGGGGCCAGACAGAGATAATTTCCTCTCTGTCTTACAGTTTGTTGGTCGTCAACTTCTCAAAATCCCAATAATGGACATTAATCTATCCCAATCCGTGCTGATTCGTGCACTCTCTCCTTGATGGCATCCATCTTTTGTGCCAATAATGAATCTTGGCCAAAGTTCCAAGCTTACGATTCATCTCGACAATTATGTGAGTCTGTGAATTCACAGCGCGGTGCAAACCATCTCTGAGCTCTGGGATCAGGCCAATATTCCTCGACAGCTCGTTAATTTCCCAGTAAGCCAGGTAGCCTCCAATGCCGATCAGCAGGAAACCCGACACCAACACCACGAATATCCACACATCTTCAGAGTCCTCCACTAAAAGGCATAAAACAGAAATTAGTGGTAAAAAAATTTTGAGCAAAATCTCACCAAGGGCTGCAAATATGGACATTTATGCTGCGGAATAATATGAGAAGGTAAAGGAGTGACACATTATTTTTTCTACCCAGTTTCATCTCATCTCTTCAAATAACAGCTTCACATATTTAAACACTAAAACTCCAACAGCTCAGCGGGCCGGCAGGTGTGTGTGAGTTGGAGAACATGCTGCACATAGTTGGAAAGCCTAGATTATTCTGACTCTGGATCAGAAACACTTATGTTTGCATGCTGCCAGATATTCACTGAATAACACTGATGGACCGTTTTCTTAAAAATGTTCAGGTCAGTTTAAATGTGTGAAATTTGACAGAAGACATTTTTATTGAGGACGTTTATTTATTTTTTTTCCAGATATTAAAATTGTACAGAAACCTCAAACGGCAAAAGGGTAAACGTTTTTCTCTCGTCTGTTTTTTGGGTGTCTTCTTATAGAACAGATGACAAAATTAAAAAAATGAAGTGATAATATATGACATGACGACAAAGTCCTTTTTCACTTGTCCTTCATGGTCTAATAAAAAAAATACATGTTTTTATTTTGCTGTTGGATGAGAAGGGGAATTAAAAACTGAAATATTCTCTTGCCTTTCAGAGCATCCATAAAAATGCCTGATTAGAATAAACAAAGAACTGTTTATGTTGTTAACTTCAATAAATCCGCTAAGAAAACCAAATCTCCGAGCTGAAAGTAAACAACTGGTGAAGTAAAGCAGTGATTGTGAAGATGAGATGAATTTGAAATGAGCTGATTTGATAATCTGGTAAATATGAACTACATGAACATGTTCTCTCAGCAACACAGTTGACTGAAAAAAAGGCGGCAGCATTCTGAAATTCAAAAGCAGCCTTCACACTGGATGTTTGTGTCAGTTGTAGTTTGTTTCTTTTTACTTCTCAGGTATGAGACTCTAGCCGTGTCTGCAGATGCAGAAAGTCGGCAGGATTCAGACTTGCCCCCAAAAGCCGGAGGCAAGAGGCTGTCGGTGAGTCTTAAACATGCAAAAACGCTACTGGGCAGAAGTCTTTGGTACTGATCTTGGCCGGTTACATTTAAACACTAGAGTAATCCAAATTTCCAACATGGATACTATTTATACGGTACAACGTATACATTATCTGAATTTCTCAAAGCAGCACGTGAACTTTAAGTGCTGGCTGATACGCGCAGACTTCGTTTGTATATTTGTAAAAATCTACTTAAATGCATTTTCTAAATACTGCTCAGACATCACACTTTTATCGTTTACATCGTGTTTGTTATTTTAAAACTTAAGAGGTTACAGCAGCCGGCTTTAACTTTGCCTTTTTCCTCCAGCCTGACTGGACGTTTGTACTGGGAGAACAGGCCCTGGATGTGTCAGTTCCCTCCTTCTCCCATTCGTCTTCCTCCATCCTTGTGCTGGGTGAGAGAAACCTCTTCTGCTTCCGTGACAACGGACAGATCTGCTTCATGAAGAAACTGGAGTTCAACCCCAGCTGTTTTCAACCCTACGCTTCAGGTAAACAACCAGAATTAAAGGCCATTTATGGAGCTAAATCAGGGAAAAGGTTCTGGTTTTCCTTGCCCACAAAATGTTTTCACTGGTAGGCTAGAGATCTAGACACGCTCCACTGTAGCATCAGCAGGTCTCCCACTGAGCGCCTTGTGATTTTTAATAAGAGGCGCTATATAAAAAATAATTTCTTCTTCGATGGCTTGGCTAAGGTCAGTCACAGCGCTCTTGGGTGGTCTTAGCGCCATTAAGGCAGAGCATTTGCTTAGGATGATGGCAGAGCTGTGATGGAGCAAAACAACAAAGATGGTGATTGCTCAGGAACGATAGCCTGGTAAACCATCCTATATATGAGGATATATAGGATGGCCACGACCCATAGACAGATCTCAGTTGTGGATTGTAATCGACAATTGTTTTTCAAACTGTCTCCTCGTGCTATTGGGCAATAAACAACGTGATGTACACACCACTACAGAAGTCATTCAACGGGGCAGTCCGCCGTACACGGTTGAAGAAGACACAAATACATCCTTTTTTCTAAATAAAAGACTTAAGTACCTCTATCTGCTCTTGACTCAAAGAAAAACCCAAGTCTAAATAGTACAAAGTTGATGCCAATGCAGTTTCAAACAATCTTTGTTGTTTTACTCAGCCGCAGTAACATGCTGTCCACCAAACCGATGGAGCGCTGTGACTGGCAAGACAGAAGACTGTTCGGGCCTGCTGAGGCTCCAGTGGAGCGTGGTTAGACTGACCTGCAGAGCAAAGTCGTTTTGCTTTGGTCTGCCTAGATTTGTAGGCTACAGGAACGCCGCGTGTATGAAATGGTTACGGCATAAATTATGGACAATTTAGACTTAGGCTTTCCTTTGAGACAGGAGCAGATAGAGGTACTTCTTTGATGGCGTGTGTCAGATTGCCTTGTTGACTAATTTCCGTAGCGATGAATACGTCACGTTGTCCGATGCTCAGATTGGTCCTAGCGCTGTCCAACTGCGACCAGTTTGAAAGACAACCGTAGATTCTGCCCCGATTGAGCTCTGTTTATGACTGCAAAGAAAGAAAATTAGAAGCTTGAATATCTTTTTTTGCTTTTTTTGTACTAACTGATTGCAACTGCCTAGTGTTCACGTGCAGCTCTTATTTTGCTAGTCTGCTTAGGGGTCTTTTCATGTTGTGGAGAGACACAGACAGTACTGATCTGCAGCAGGTTTCCTAATGCGTTCCTTCTGGCCTTCAGCCTCACAGCTGCCTCAGCTGGACCAGAGCCCTCACCCTCATCAACTACTCCCATCTGTCTGTCTGTCTACTTTCTTTGTCATGTAATTGTTTTGGCTTCAGTTCCCATATGAATGATTTCAAGTCAAAGTCCCATCCCTCCTTAATAACGATTATGATTCGCACTTACGACACAAACTTACGGTAGGTTCATTCTGGTTCTTAACCGATTCTCTTTCATAAACATAAAACGGTGCGAGTCACATGTAAGCGCCTTCACAGTCGTCAAGTCTAAACCAAACTGAACACATTGGGGAAATTTTTTAAGTGATTTGTTTGACACACGTTTACCTCTATCCGGATTTGTGTTGGAAGAACGGGTGGAGTTCCAGAAAGTTGTTTTGATTTTTCACCTAACAGTTTATGTATGAATCCCGTTCTCTCACAAAGTCGGAACAAGCAAGAGTAAAATCACTGAAGAGTCGCTAATTATGTCAGAGGAGGTCATGAGATCATATTCGTGTCATTCAAGAAGGAAAAAAGAAAAGTATTTATTGTTGGACAGACAGGAAATGTAAAGAGATTTCTTTCCCTGGCAGCAACGGAACGTTCCGGTTTTGTGGCTTGTGCATGCGAACAACTTTTCCGCCTTACACCTCTTTTTTCGTTAATGCTACTTGAGGGATAAAAGGCAGACCGAGAGGGAGGGATGAAACAGGCAGATGGTCAAACAATGACCAAATCATGAAAAGAGGGTAAGAGAAACCAGGTGAGAAGAAAGGATAACATTCAGAATCAGGAGGAATAGATTTGGGGGTGGGAGGAAGGCCAGAAGGACAAGAACATGACAGAAAACTTAAGACTAGGGTAAAAACACTACGACAAAAGTACAGATAGGTACTTCTTTTTATAATTAGATTATAATTATAAGGCCGATGCTGAGATATGGCACTAACATGCACTCTGTCATTTTTTCCCTTTCTTACCACTGCTACTATATTATAATGTGTGTGTTCAACTGTGTGTCAGTGAGGTGTGTTTTTGTTTTGCGTGTGGCCGTCACCTCAGATCTCAGTAGGTGGTACCCGCACCATCGGTGGGTTGGTCAGCTGGACATCCCTCTGTGTGTAAAAGAAAACAAAAACAAAAGCACTCTATGTTTTCTGTTTCTAGCCTTGGGTTAAGAGAGAAAGTAGAAGCCTAGCTATGGCTGTGTTTACACAACACACCCGTAGGAGCGATCCTTGTCTCAGAATGGAAGATCTACATGAGAGTTCTTGACACAGAGCAGATGTGAAACCTGAAGAGATGGTTTTTCTGTACTGGAGAGTAGAAGCTGCACTCATCGACGGGGCAGTGCCACCCACCACAGGAATCCCTTCTTTTCTGTGGATGCTTTTAGATCTGTGAAAATGCACCCTTGTCTGTTTCCTAGAGCTAAGAATGAAAGACATAAAACCTCAAATTATTGCTGCTGTGAAACTGAGGCTGACGTTCCTGCCACGAGACAGACGCGCTGAATAAAAAACAGCACAGGGACAATTTTAGAAATATTATTCAATTGGTTTTTAACTGAGGCAAAATTGTTCAAAATGTCTCTTTAATCGTTTTATTTAGAGCCTAAACTTTATTCAAGGGCCAATTTCAAACTCACTCACTCACTCACTCACTCACTCACTCACTCACTCACTCACTCGCTCGCTCACTTTCTCTTTCACTCACTCACTCACTCACTCACTCACTCACTCACTCACTCACTCTCTCACTCACTTTCTCTTTCACTCACTCACTCACTCACTCACTCGCTCACTCACTCACTCACTCACTCACTCACTCTCTCACTCACTCACTCACTCACTCACTCACTCACTCACTCACTCACTCACTCACTCACTCACTCACTCGCTCTTTCACTCACTCACTCGCTTCCTTGTTTTCTCTCTTTCACTCACTCACTTTCTCTTTCACTCACTCACTCACTCACTCACTCACTCACTCGCTTTCACTCACTCACGCACTCACTCACTCACTTTCTCTTTCACTCACTCACTCACTCACTCACTTGCTTTCTCTTTCACTCACTCACTTACTCACTCACTCAATTTCTCTTTCACTCACTCACTCACTCACTCACTCACTCACTCACTCACTCACTCACTTTTTCTTTCACTCACTCACTCACTCACTCACTCACTCACTCACTCACTCACTCACTTTCTCTTTCACTCACTCACTCACTCACACTCACTCACTCACTCACTTGTTTTCTCTTTCACTCACTCACTCACTCGCTTACTCTTTCACTCACTCACTCACTCACTCACACTCACTCACTCACTCACTCACTTGTTTTCTCTTTCACTCACTCACTCACTCGCTTACTCTTTCACTCACTCACTCACTCACTCACTCACTGACTTTCTCTTTCACTCACTCACTCACTCACTCACTCACTCACTCACTCACTCACTTGTTTTCTCTTTCACTCACTCACTCCTTCACTCACTCACTCACTCACTCACTCACTCACTCACTCACTCACTCACTCAGTCACTTGTTTTCTCTTTCACTCACTCACTCGCTTACTCTTTCACTCACTCACTCACTCACTCACTCACTCACTCACTCACTCACTCACTCACTCACTCACTTTCTCTTTTACTCACTCACTCACTCACTCACTCACTCACTCACTCACTCACTCACTTGTTTTCTCTTTCACTCACTCACTCACTCACTCACTCACTCACTCACTCACTCACTCACTCACTCACTCACTCACTCACTCACTCACTCGCTTCCTTGTTTTCTCTCTTTTACTCACTTGCTCCCTCACTGGGCAAGAGATGGGGGACACCATTTGAGACAAACAACCACTCCCACCTAGGGATTATTTAAATTAACCTAACTGTGAGGAAGCTGGTACACTTAAAGAAAACCCACATCCATGGGAGAACATGCTAACTCGTGCTAACACACATGAAGGCCACATACCTGCAACTTTTTTGCACCATGCAGCCCCATGCTGCAAACATTTTAAACAAACTAAGTCACATTCAAGACAAGCTACATTGTGAATGATGCAGTTGCGTTTTATCACCGTTTTCCCCATCTAACCTTCGTTTTTCTGACATCATATAGGGACAGATGGCACCACAAGTCTGCTGCTAGGCAACCACACCAACATGCTGCTGGTTTACCAGGATGTGACTCTGAAGTGGGCCGCCCAGCTCCCGTTTGTGCCTGTAGCTGTTCGTGTTGCCAACTTCACGTGAGTACGACCTCCAGCAGAACAAGACGTTTGGATTTAGATTTAGCAGCGATACCACTTTTTTCCAAACCAATACTTTGATCTGAGTACTCACCAATACTGATTACTGATACCGATACTTCTAACACACACAAAAAATGCAATGAATTGCAATGCAGGTTTTATTTTCTTCTCATCTTTCAAAAGGAAGAGACTGCGGGAGATAAAAATAAAAATTGTTTTATAGAAATGATCACAAAACTAAAATATTAGGTGAACAGAAATGACAAGTTACAGTGAAGCCACTTTCAGGTAACTGTATTGGTATTGGTTAACTTTTACTGATACCAATACTGGTGTCGGTATCGGACCGATACCAGTATCGGTATCAGTGCATCCTTATTTAGATGTCAAAGATGACATCTTCAATCCAAAGGGGTTATAATGAAGGCAACTGTACTAATTTTGGTTTTGTCAAAGCTCCTCCGATGAGAAGCAAAACATCTTCAAGAAACCAAAAAGTCCAGCTGCCTTCATTCGAACCCTTTTGGATTACTACGACCTGGATGATTGAGAACCTTCACCAGCGTGACGTCTGCAAACACACAGGTCAATGTGAGGCTTCTTTTTTTACCACCCATTAGACATTACTGTCACATACATTATGTACATTTACCACATGCGGTAGGTATGCTGACTCAATTATCAGCTTGTGAAATCCGTCGTTGGATATTTGGCAGGAAATGACCCGACAATGCCTTCCAGCTGGCCAATCAGCAGCAAGCGAGGAGGGGCCTCCTAAAGCCAGTCCTTCGTCTTTCTCCAAACAACTACAATCAAACTGCAATTTGATACAATTACAACAGAAAACACAAACACAGTTGAAAAATGATGTGGTCTGTGATCCCGTGTGCGCGCATGTGTGGTTTAGATACAAGAGATAGTGTGTGTCTGGGCACATGTTTGGTTTAGATTGAGGCTGTGTTGTTTTTAAGCATTTAATAGTCATCAGGTTGTTCAGTGTGTTTGTAGGACACTGCAGAGTGTGGGAGAGTAACACACGTACACAAAAAACATGCAAAACACACACACACACACACACACTGGCTTACCGTGGATATCTGCAAACGTTATAACTGTGGTTTAGATGTTCCTGCTTTGTTTTTGTGGAGGATCGAATTTTATCGCTTAATTCTGCTCTGCGTGGATCACATGATCCGGCTCACCTCAGCTTTCTTGGCTCATCTAAACATTCTGAAACAGTCCTGCCAACAAAATGGCAAAACAAAATATTCTTCTTCATTTATCCACTTTATTCAAACCCTTTTTATCCTGTTTATGGTTACTGAAGGCTGAAGCCTTTAGGTGGGGTGTCAGTGCATTTCATTTAAAAGGCAAATGTTCAGACATCAGCTGATGGCAGACATCCGACACACAGACGGTTCCATATTAGAATGTTTATTTTGTGAAGTGCATTATATTATTATATATAATATTTAATTGTTAACCACAAGCAGCAGGATAATTCACCTTCAGTTTCTCCTCCGAATCAGTAATAACGTTAAGTAAAATCAGTGCCTAACGCTATGGGAGCGTATTTCTGTTCACTTGGGAAAAAATGATCTTTTTCCCTGAATTAATGAGATAAATAAAATAGAAAATAAATAAATACTTTTATCGATAGGATTACTATTAGTTTGATGACCTGTGGCCATGTTCCTTCAGGATCAGATGGCAGTTTATTTGTTATTTTAAATGATTGTTAATTCAGAAAAAAACACAACAAATTCATTTATTTGTAATATTTATGTTTTCATTTCAGAAAAACAAAGCTTTTTAATTTTTTTTCAAGTGAATGCAGTACGTGTCTGTGCGACACAAATTGGTATGGTTGGTTTTCAAATTTGTGAATCATGATTATTGTTAAGAATAATAATGATAATAATGATGAAGAAGATGACTTTTCCATTATAAAACAGCTGTATAATGAGTTTTTTTTTACAGTCAAGTATGTCCTAGCAACAGATCATTTATATCCTCACCTGTAACCAAGCACTGCCTGTTTGTCTTGCTGCCTGTTTGCTTGGCTCTCTCTCAAACGGGACACTAATGTTTAGTGAGAATTGGATAAGTGTGTTATGTCTGTCTCTTTGTTTTAGTGAGTGTGTGAATCAAATTTTTATGTGTTTCTGTAAGAGTTTGTCATGTTTCTGTTAATGTGACTTTATCAGCCTGTGTGTAGACAGATTGTGTTACCACGGCCGTTAAAGAGAGAGTTTTATACCACGTGTGTGTGTGTGTGTGTGTGCGTGCGTGCGTGCGTGTGTGTGTGTGTGTGTGTGTGTGTGTGTGTGCGTGTGTGCGTTACAGCTTCACATGACTGGAATAGAAACCACTCACATCTGTAACCAGTTTCCAGACGGTTGAAGCATTATTGCATCACTCATCATGTCTTCATGCTCACCCTCTTATCTTCTATTTCCGTATTAAACCTAAACATCACATTCTGCTACCCTTGTGAACCTCAGAGGCCCTTAAAAATGCCGGTTCTTAACAAATAGCAAATGTTGTGGAGTTAACCCTCTGGTCTCCTCATCTCAGGGAGTTGAGGGGGGCTGTGGTCAGCCTGACCTCAGACGGTCATCTGCTGTGCTCCTACATGGGGACAGACCCCTCGTTCTTCTCAACACCTAAAGTCAATGCCAGAGAGGTTGACTATGAGCAGGTGGACGCTGAGATGAAGAAGCTGCACAGGTTCATCAGAGAGGCCACCAGGACTCAAGGTAGGAGATTAGTGGACGACTGTAAGGAACACCTAAAACTCAGTCTGTGTAAGAAAATATCTAATAATTCCTGTTGGTGAATTGGTCTTGATCTGAAAGAAAGTTTCCCCTTTTTACTGATTTAATGGTTCCTCTTGTTAATCGAATAACTTGCATTTGTGAACTTACAGAGGAAATCATAAATATAATTTTTGGTTTCAGACATCCTTCCCAAAACCGATGCTGTGGAGGACCTCTCTGTCTCATCCAACGTGTCCTCCAGCCTGGACAAGCCATCAGTAAGCAAACAGGAACTCAACACACTCATATGGTCTTTATTTATGTTTTAACACACACACTCACTTGTATTTGTATCACTGTGTGGACCCTTTCGTTGACTTCCATTCCTTTTAGTGATTCCACTATTCCTAACCCTAATCAATGCTGTTCTATTCCTAACCCTAATCTAAACCAAAAGGTGGTTCACACCATACCTTTAACCCTCCCGCTGTCCTAATGGGTGTGACCCCGTGAGGAAAGTTGACCATTGAGCAGGATTGATGGTTTATCCCTTGAGTTCATGTGGAAGGGGTGAGGAGTGAGCACCACCTCACCCCTTCCACGTGGACCTCGAGGGATAAACCATCAATCCTGCTCAATGGTCAACTCTCCTCACGGGGTCACACCCATTAGGACAGTGGGAGGGTTAAAAACACGTTTAAGGGTATTTTATCATTGTGTGGACCAGCCAAATGTTCCCACAAGGTGGAAATGTCCGTACACTACAGGTTAAAATTTAAAATGTGTCCACTTAAGCACACACACACACACACACACACACACACACACACACACACACACACACACACACACACACACACACACACACACACACAGACACACACACACACACACACACACACACAAACACACACACACACACACACACACACACACACACACACACACACACACACACACACACACACACACACACACACACACACACACACACACACAAAACCTTAAGTCTGGTTATCTGTCTCTACAGCAAGCTCTGATCCAAGATATGGATGGTCTACCTGTCCCTTCAGTGACCGTGCAGGTGAGTCATCAGCTCCTTTTTTTACTCTCGCTACCTCCTAAAAATGTAAATATTCCAGACACTTTTTGGAAAATTCTTCCTTTTCCCTACAACGCCATTTGAGCACATCTCACTTAGTGTTGTTTTTATTTTCCTAAGGTGAAAATAAAGGCCCTTTCTGCGCTGCAGTCCTTTAAGCTGTCCATTTGTGTCCAGCCTCCGTTAGCTGTTACTGAAGACCAGTTTGCTCTGGAGCCCATGGGTCAGTCAACATCAATTTGTTTATTATTTTTTTACATTTTTGGTGTTTTTGTAAATCGTTGCCTAGAGGAATTAGTTTCCTGAAGTTTATTGAGCTGACCTTTAGATGTTTTTTGTGAAGATTACAAATGTAACACATAAATGACAAATTTGAGCTATTTTCTTTTCTTAACCGTACACTTGTTTGTTTTACTCTGATAATCTCTACATCTAAGGTCCCACTCACTTGTTTAAAAAAATAGCTTTGGTCTCTAGTTTGGAAAAATGCATCGTGGGTTGTTTTCTGAGGAAAAAGTAGAAGATAGTCGGAGGAGTGGTGGCGTGGAAAATGATAGGATTTGGAATTTTACTCATTATTATTCATGGAATTCAGATGTCTTGCGTCTAATTAGCTAACACCAATGTGACTCTTCTGCTGCCTTCGTTCACTTTTCTTTCTTGTGTAAAAAACACAAGCTTGAACGTGTTCTGCCATGTTGTGTTGTTGCTAATTGTTAGCTTCTGGTAGCCGAGAAACACTTTGCTTTCTGCTGGCTGCAAACTTAAAGATACATTGGCAAATCTTAACAATGTTCTAACATAGTTTAGCAATAAAAATAATGTGAAATAAAAAAAATAAATGTGGTTCTCTAGCATTTGTCTAAAACCCTCATCCAATAACACGGCACAGTCTTGAGACCAATGATTGAACCATATGGTTGTCTGTCTCACTAAACCACAGCACTATATTATAATGTGTGTGTTCAACTGTTTATCCCTTGGGGACAGATAGACCATCCACCCCTCTTCCCCTCACAGAGGGCTGTGGGGGGAAGAGGGGTGGTGTGGTGGCATCAGCTGGCGTAGGCCAGACGATGTCTGCACTGCCTGCTCACCACAGCCACGAACACACCTCATCACACACCAACTCTGTATTGGAGCAGGCGGAGAGTGACTAGGGGTCTTAGCACACCTCTGTTGTCACTTGGGGGATTTGGCCGTCTGGGTGGGGTCTGGGTGGTGGGTCTCTTTGCTCGGCATTGGGCGCAGGAGCCTGCTCATCAGCACCCCAGTAGAAAGGGTCAAACTCTGGGAACCGGTGATGGTTGTACCCTTTGTGCAGCAGTACCGGGACAAGAGTGAATAGGGTGTGTATGGGGAGTAAGAGTGGGTGTCTGGCGTGCATTTTTGTGAGTCTTAGGTTCTATGTGTATGTGTGAGCATGAGGGAGGGAGTGTGTGACTGTGTTTGTGTGTGACTGTATATGTCAGGCGGGGCCTTTGACTCCTCCCTTCTCCTGGGACTTCTTTTGCTGATATACATCTTCGCCTCCCCCGTCACACTTGGTGTGGAGTGTGATGCCTTGGTCTGCCTGAGTGTTCGCGGCTCCCGGGTCAGGGGGTTTACGATTTTTAGCGTCTGCCTGATTAATCCCGGTGGCTGCCTGGTGGGATCTGGGTCCCTGGGCTCTGTTGGGTCCCCGGCGGGGGTGGTCGCCGGGTTCCGGGCTCGGCCGTTTGGGGGTGGGAGGCTGCGGGTGGGCCTGTGGGCTTGCCACTGATATCCCCCGGGACTCTGCCGGCTGCTGGTTGTAGCCCCCCGGGGCGATCCTCTGCGCCTCTCGAGGGGGGCGGGGGCTTTTCTGGTCGCAGTCTCCCTGGGGTCCCTGTGCTCTGGGGCAGCTCCTGGATCTCTGAGACTTGGAGCTCCCTCCATCTCCCACGTATCTTTGGGGGCAGATCTGTGGCCCCTCACACTCTCTATTGGACACCCCTATAGAGAAACCTTACACAAACAAGCGCGTGTACACTCACAGGTGCTCACATGGTGCTCTCATAAGTATGGACTTGAGCACGTTCAACACATGTCGGCTGTGGTTGGCACTTAATGCACTGTGATTTATTATCGTGATTGTTCAGTAAAACAATGTTTTTATATTTCCTCATCAGGTTGATGCAGTGATAGCTTGCTCCTGTTGTATTGCTGTGTGTCCCTTTTCTTTTTCTTTTTTTTTCTCCTTCTGCAGGTCTAGAAGCAGACTCTTGTTCATCATTGTTTGTTTGTTGTTGTGGACCCCCCTCCCCCCTTGTCTTTTCCTTTCTCTTTCACCTCTGTCTCCGTGTCCGGTCGGAATTACAAGCCTTCAAAAAACAATAAACAATAAAGTTTTAAGTATCAGGCGTGACATTAACAGCAGAAGCTTTGATGCTCCACCTGATAGTAAAATCTCTAAGGCTTGTCACCAGCATTCAGACATTAATTCTGTTTGCTTCACAACCAGACAGGACACGGTTAAAAAAAAATAAAAAAGGAGAAACAGCTGGCTGCTACCACTTCAACTTTAGGACAAACTACCAGAGTCTCAAAAAGAAAACACCATTTGAAGTTACAGACAACAAAAGACGTTTGGACCTAGAAAACAGGCACTGGTGTTTTGTGCTCTCTCGTTTGTGGCAACGTGGGTTCTGGTATCAGGTGCTTGCGGCCTAGGGAGCCCATGGGAGGAGTGAGTGTTGCGCGACCATGTTTGTTTTTAAAGCTAGCTTGCCATTGCAGCTTTATTACAGCGTTTGGCAGTCCCAATCCAAGGTGGGCAGGGCCATGAATGCAAATTTTCTCTGTGATGTAGAAGAGACCTGATCCAGACAGTTCTAATCCCAAACCATTCATTCAGTCCATTATAACAGCATCAAGCTTCCTGTAACACATTGCCTCCCGTGTGCTGCGAGCTGTTACTCCAGTCCCTTCCCTGTTGTTTTCTTCACTTTTTGCCTGTGTGTAATTGTGGAAGCTTGTATTTACAGTGTGTGTAATGTAAACCAGTTGGTGGAGACTTTAATCAGAGGCTGCTCCTAGCGGCATGAAAACATACATTTTAAAACCGTGCGTGGCCCCACAGGGAGTTAAAACTCCAACTCTGGGGGTGTTGGTGCACTCCTCTTCCTGATCTTTGTATGGAGCATCAGATTAGGTTTTACACAATTTGAACTTCTTCTTTCCACATGCTATAACTTTCCACCTCATGAAAGTCTTTGGAAGACTTCAAAAGTTTCTGTTACTGAAAGGTTGTGTGCCTTACTCCAAGCTAGCTTCCTAAACGAAACACATCCAGGCCTTCCTTACACTTGCACGTTTATCTCATTTTAGGAAATAAAACTTCTTCATCTCATTGACATCAGATTGTGACAACGAGATCATAAATGCCATTAAAAATCATAAAGTCGATAAACTACAGGTTCTACTGACACGGTACTGATGGTGCTGGCAGTTACTTGTTTTGAAATCATGAACTCAAGCATAGAAACTGAATCACTAACATAAAATTCCATCTTGCAATAATCCCAAAGAACTGCTCCTGACATTCGCTGAAACCATCATCCATCACAAAGGAGCAGACACCCTGCTCTTTGAGAAGCACCAGAATGGATTGTGAATTTATGATTTCAAGATGTGAGTAGCTTTCTCACGGGGTGTGAGCACCAGCCATTTGTTTTAGGTCCTGACTCAAACTGACCACTGCTTTCTTATGATTCATGATCCATAGATACAGAAATGTAATGTGTTTTTCCACAGTGCATTCTTATCTATACATACTCCCCGTGACCTGTTAATGCAAACAGGATGGGCTAAACGAGATCATTTCCTGTATAATCTTGTCAACTTATATTTACATTGACCATTTTTAACACGATTTAAGCATTTTTCATCACCTTTTATAGGGACAGATACAAGAACATGGACAAGCTGCAACACGGCAGCCCCGTGTTTGTAGCAAAATACTTTTAGCAGTAGCTAATTTGCAGCATTTGTCCCTAGGCTTTTAAATTATAGTTAAAAGAAACAGAAGATAAAATTAAAACAGTTCAGAAAGAATTCACAATATGCTGTTAAAAGGTTATGACAACCAGTTTGAGACACACACAGACAAAGTGATCACAGCAAAGGGAAAGAACATCTTCAGGACGCTGTTATAAAGGCTTTCCAGTGGTTTACGTGTGGTCTGGTTAGTCTGTGACCCTACTCTAGCTCCATAGGATCATGAAGTTTAAAAATATTTGCGCACAGTTAAACATTGGGTAATGTCTTGTAGTCTTAAAATAGTTATTGTTTAATGTGACAGCAAGTCATCGAGGAGCAATCACTTTTCTGCACCAATATTTCCAAACCAGTAATCAGATTGAAGCCACTGACTGTATGTTCCTATTTTAGTTTTTTGTTCAGGAGAAAGATGTATTTGTCTTTTTCCTTGCGTGCTGATGAACAGTAGCCTGGCAAGCAATCCTGTATGAATATATAGTCTGGCCATGACCCATTGAAACCTCCCAGTGGTGGGGTGGAATCAAGATACTGACTCCTCAAGCAATTGGACATCGCTAGGACTAATCAAAGCAACAAACAACATGATGTTCTCACCACTATTTATGTCAGTTGTCCATCATACGCCGTCGAAGAAGGCGCAGATACTTCCTTTTTGAATTAAAGAACTTCAGTACCTCTATCTGCTCATGTCTCAAAGAAAAGCTCAAGTCTAAATGGTCCAAAGCTGATGCCAAAGCTGTTTTAAAGGAGTGTCGTTCCTGAGCTGATGCCATCTTTCTAGTTTTTCTTCATTGCAGCCCTAGTGTTAAGCAGTGTTGGGAGTAATGCGGTACAAAAGTAATTAATTACTGTAATGCATTGCTTTTTGATGTAATGTGGTAATGTAAGGCATTACAGGGAAAGAAAATGGTAATATTTACTCGGTACAATTGTCAGTAACGCGGTAATTACAATGCAGTTTTAAACCCAGAATCAAGATGTGTTCCTTAAAAATTCAAATTGCGGGAAACCCGAAGTAAGATCCAGTATCTGCATGTATTACGTCATTTATGGACTCAGCTTTGCGGGCAGAGGGGACGCAGCGGTAACGGCTCAAATACTCCAGCGGCGTCCTCCACGCGGCCGCTGTTACATTCACAAAATCGCTCCACTAAAACAAAATAATTCACTTGCGATCGTTCATATCAGCGCATATTCTCTGGTATTTTGTGCTTTTCTGACGTGCTTTGCCTCAGCTGAGTTCATAATCTGTGCCCCGGTGGTTTCAACTCATTACTGCTGGAGCGCCGCGCATGTGAAGATCCCTTTGGCTGATAGTTAGAAAGTAGGAAATCTAGGAAACAGTTTTTTCTGGAAGACGGAGAAAACATGCAGCATGCAGAAAGGTTAGAGAGAGAAAGGGCAGGAAATTATTCAAATAAAATCAAGAAAAAAAGAAAAAAGTAGGTAGATTTATCCCCAATACACATTTTTACCAGTGAAAAGCAATAATATATAAGCATTTAATATTTATACATGTGATAGAATCAGATCACCCCAGAAGTCAGTCCCACATCCAGGGCCGTATCAAGGCATTTGGGGACCAAGGCAAAAGCCCCCACCACCTCACTCCCTGCTCAGTTAATATAAGATGGCAGCGTGCTGAGAGTACAGATTGTTGTTGCTTTTATTTAATAAACAATCATTTTAAAGCACTGTTATTATATCTGACTGTTTTAACAGCAATCCTAGCTCAGACACCACATCACTTTCCACATATATATCATGAGCTCACTGAGCGTCAGATTACCAGATTCATATTGAAGTTGTTTTGGTGAAAGTAACTTAAAGTAATGCAAAAGTAGTGTAATGCCTTACATTTTAAAATCAGTAATATTGTAATGTAATGAATTACTTTAAAATGAGGGTAACAAGTAATAAATAATGCAATACAGTTTTGAAGTAACTTGCCCAACACTGGTGTTAAGCCTGCCTAACAAACCTAGTGCGTTGTGATCAGCAAGACACAAAACTGTTTGGTCCAGTGGTAGACTGCTGAGGCTACAGCGGCACGTCGCTCGACTGACTGACAGAGCAAAATCTTTTGCTACTGCTATGGTTGGTCTAGATTTCTAGACTAGGTGAATGCTGCATCTGTTGGACAATAAAAACTTACTTGGAGTTCTACCAAATACAGTTTTAATAAAAAACATGTTTTCAAATGGTATTTCTAATAGTAGTCATTTTTACCACAGCAAATTGGTAACTGCTTTCTTCCTAAATCTGCCTGCTGTGTCCGTTATTGATTCATATGCCCATCTGACGATTGTAAATATATGCTATTTATTTATTTATTTGTTTGTTTGCAGTATTGTATTAGTACAGCATTCTGCAGTGGATGTGGGCTGAGACCAGGATGAATTTTTTTTGTTTTGTTACTAATTTATAACCTCCGACATGAGGATACAAAATTTAATCAGAAGGAAAACCTGGTTTGGAAAACATCACATGAACGACAGTCTCAGTCAGAGCAGACAACGAGTCTGCCAACAAAAACTCACAGCAAATCAAAAGTAAATTAATTCAAGAAGATGCCATAAAACAGATCGTTTTAAAAGCTTCTGGATATTCCTGCTCACTTTGGTTCTTCCGAAGCTTTTCTCCCTAGCAGTGGCGTTTGTCCTTAGCTGTTTACGTGGAACATCTGAGGTTGTGAGTCACATTTACACCACCAAGGAGATGATTTGTTTATCTGAGTTTATGTAGCGGTCACATGGGTCAGATCCAGAAGCCTCCGTCAAGCACCGGGGTTAGTTACTCAGGAAAATTAAATTTTTACACATGCACATCCACTAACGTTTAAACACATGCACATGTGCCTACAGCATGCCGGTAAAACTGACACACACACACACACACACACACACACACACACACACACACACACACACACACACACACACACACACACACACACACACACACACACACACACACACACACACACACACAAGCAGAACCATTTTGTGTGTGTTTATGTCACACTCTCTTGTCTTCATCCTCAGAAATGTGGCACTAGTTTTGCTGACTTATTCAAGACAGCTTCTGTAGAAAAGCATTTGTTGGTAGGGCGAGTGTGTGGGAGGATTTGGTTAGTTACGACTAAAACTACAAAAAATATCTTCAGACCTTTGAATAACGACAGTTCTTGGTCATGTTACTGAGAACCCTGTTGTTTTTCATGTTTATTTTAATTGGGATCTAAATGAATAAAAAAAAGTTTTTTTTAGGATGTAAGATGAGTAGATTGTGAGAAAAGCATTGAGATGATTTTCAAAATAAAAGACACGTTAGATTTAGCCTCACAAGATTGGGATTAAATAAAATTTGGTTTTCATTTATTTACAGTGCAGTTCTCTTTCATGTTTAGTGTTGAATTCATTCAGATGCACAGTGATGACTTTTTTGAAGCATCACTTTCAATGTGATTCATGTATCATGAATATAACCAAAGGAAAAATCAACAGACGTAATGGTGAAGAAGCAATGAGTGTCCTGTGGAAATCTGGCAGCAATTTAGAGAATTTCTAGCAAGTCTAATAATAACATAATGTCTTCTGTTGTTTGTTCTTTCAAGTCTGCTTTTCATCATTGTATCTTTTACAATCTATCTTTATCTTGATTTATTGTTTTCTGCATCCAGAATTTTGTTGTTCATTGGCTTCACAAATGTAAACAACCAAACCTCATGTTCACACACAAGACTCAATGAAGCCAGTTATTTTTATTTGTTCCTTTACTGCAGCTGTTTGGTGTGTAAGTGTGAGTGTTTTGAGTGCGAGTGTCCCGTGTGTCCGATTGTGTAACTTAAAGTGTCCAGAGCACATGTTTGTAATGTTCATGAAAGGTGTGAATACTTTTTTTTTTCCATTCATTTTGCAACAATTTATTAAACCGAAAACAAAAGGCATAAACTCAGTGATGCCTGTGCACACACAAATGCTCGTGCACGAGGGAATGATGTGTGTAAGGAGCAGGGGAAGTAGCGCCCTCTGACTTTTATTGTTATTCCACTTTTTATTCGTCTCAGATGGCAGCTCAATCCTCCGTTCACTACACACTACCTCCTTTGTTCTGTCTCGCGTTCCCACTCCAAAGTCCTGCTCCCTCCCTCTTTTCACCTATTCACTCTCCATTTCTTCTCATCTTTTCCTTTTCTTCCTCCTGTCTTATATTTGTCATTCTGCCCCATAATGTATTTATTTTTTGCTGCTCTAACATCCACAGTTTCAAATTTTCTCTTCAGCTTGCACTGCTGCTTGTTCTTGACAAAACCAGTTTCAAACTGCCAAAGTGTTGACTATAAAGTAAGCCAAATGATGTAGAATAAAACGTTGGATACTTGACTCTGAAAATGATCAGGAACATCTCACTTGATACGCAAATGATACACAAATTATCTTTACATTTAAGACTATTTATGCAAAGCTCAAACTACATTATGTCTCAATTCATTATATTTAAAAAAATCTGTTAAACGTTTGCAAGTTCAGTTGTTGTGATCATCACCACCATAGGAGTGTTCCTTGGGCCTCAGATGTCCTCCCATTGTTATCATGTAAATGAGCTACTTATGTAGCCTGGCAAGCCATCCTATATATGTAAATATATAGGATGGCCATCAGACTATATATTTTGTAGCCCGGATATTGGCTGCATGTAAACGTAGTGAACCCAGTCATGGAGTGGAATCTACAGTTGTCTTTCATACTGTTTCCACATGCAATTGGACAGCACTTGGACCAATCAGAGCAACGAACAATGTGACATATTTATTGCTACATCCGACATCAAAGAGGAAGCAAATACAATCTTGGTCCCCCAAGTCTAAAAAGTCCAAAGTTGATGCCAAAGCAGTTTCAAACGAGCGCTGTTCCTGACCCAAAGCCATCTTTGTAGTTTTTCTCCATAAAAGCTCTAATGTTCAGCCTGACCATCAAATGTAGAGTTGTTATAAAACTGCTCAGGTCAATGATAGACCTCCTGAGGCTTCATTACAGCGTGGCTAGGCCGACCTGCAGAGTGAAATCCTTAGCTTCAGCTACGGTTATTCTAGACTTCAAGGCTACTACTTATGTTGAAGACAGGATTTGCGCAAGAATGAGTAAATGAGAAAAGTTTCCTAAAACGTTTTATTGAGTGTGGCCAAGTTTAACAACTAGATTGTTGTAGTTCAGACGTTCTACTTTGGAATTTCTCTGTTCTGCTCTAGAATTCATTTCAAGTTTATTTATGTAGCACCAAATCACAACAAGAGTCGTCTCAAGGTGCTTCACAAAATAAACATTCCAACACAGGTCAGTTCATTAAGCCATTTAGTAAAAAGTTTTCTAAATAAGGAACCCAGCAGATTGCACTGAGTCACTGACTAGTGTCAGCGTCTATACAGCAGTCCTCATAATAAGCAAGCATGTAGCGACAGTGGAGATGAAAACTCCCTTTTAACCCATTCACTGCCAGCCGTTTCCTGATCACTAACGGCCTTCGCTGCCAGCATTTCTCACCGTTTTTACTGTTTTTTTAAGAGTCACAGAACGTTGCGCGCTAGCATGATGTCGATGCCAAAACAACCAACACAAAGCAGAGACTCACCTCTTACATCAGGAAGAATCCGCGTGTTTCGAGCGTTATCCGTTCTTTCATAATCCGTTGTCGAATTGTGATCGGCAAACGCTTTTCCGGTTCGCTCCTCACTTTTTTTTACAGGAACAGCCCAAAGCGATCTCCTAACACATGGATGTTCTGCTTCCTGATCACATGATGTGTGACGTATGCGGATGAAGATCGGCTTCAGGGCTGAGATGTTTGTTCTCTCAGCGCGGGGGCTCGTTCCGATGCTCAAACAGTAAAAAAAATGCAAATGACGACTTTAGTCGTCAATGGCAGTGAATGAGTTAATAGGAAGAAACCTTCAGAGGATCCTGGCTCAGTAAGTAGCCATCCACTATGACACACACACACACACACACACACACACACACACACACACACACACACACACACACACACACACACAACTGTCTGAATAGAGTGAACAGAGAAAATTCTGCCAACACAACAAAACACAAACAAGGCCTTGGCAGAAATGGACAGCTGCAGTTTGTACTTTTGTCTCAGATATTTAAACACAATTCAGTTTTTTTGAAAGCTGCTTATTATGGCTATAGGATCTACAAAGATATGTGAGAGGTTTTTAAAACATGAAAGCATACAAAAACAGGCCAAATCATCTCTTTATAAATGGATTTAACACAAAACAATCTAAACATCCATCCATTGTCTGAACCCGCTTTGTCCACGTAGGGTCGCGGGGGGTGCTGGTGCCAATCTCCAGGGGTCAATGGGCAACCAGGCGGGGTACACCCTGGACAGAGAGCCAGTCCATCGCAGATAATCTAAACATGATTCATGAAACTTGTAGACCTCCTCAGTAATGACATCTTCCTCATCCAGTCACACAATTAACCCTAAGTCAGAAAGTTAATCTGTTTTCTATTGTTCAGGTCTGAACTCTCAACAAGGATCACACATTCCAGTGCAAACCCCGTAATTTTAAAGTAGCGGGTGTGTCAACTAAACAACAAAAACAATGGAGGGAAGTTGATGAATGTCCAGAAACTTTAATTAAAACTAGTTAATGATCCATAAAAGAAAAATCTGGATGAAGAAGAATGCAGAAGCAGTGAAGAAATGGCAAAAGCAAACAAAAAAAAAAAACATCTGGAAATAAAAGGGGAAGTAAAATGAAAGGAGAGGTACAGTAGTAAAGCAGGGGATTTCAGTCTACTTTACAGAGTTTGTTTTTGTTGGAAGGAGTGCTAATGGCTTAATGTGCCTGAGAACACTGGGACCAGTCTGAACAGTCTCGCTGGGTCGGACGTCGAGGTCACTCAGACACGGTACCTGGCGCTTGCGGGTTTGATGCCCACAGTGCTGCTCTGACCTGCCCAGATGTGCTAGAATATACGATGAAAAGCTGAGAAGGAGAAAGAAAATACGAAAGGGGAAAAGGGATTCCTGTGTGTCTTCTTTGGTCTTGTTTGTTAGTCTTAACAGGACTGAGAACACTTAAAGCACTTAAAACCAGTCTGACCAGCGTGACCTCCAAGGCACAGAGGTTAAAAGCCTTCTGTTGACAGACAGAGGGACGAGGAGGGAGGGGGAGCAGGAGGGAATGATGTAGTGAGAGGCTGTAAGGATCTATCTATCTATCTATCTATCTATCTATCTATCTATCTATCTATCTATCTATCTATCTATCTATCTATCTATCTATCTATCTATCTATCTATCTATCTATCTATCTATCTATCTATCTATCTATCTATCTATCTATCTGTCTGTCTGTCTGTCTGTCTGTCTGTCTGTCTGTCTGTCTGTCTGTCTGTCTGTCTGTCTGTCTGTCTGTCTGTCTGTCTGTCTGTCTGTCTGTCTGTCTGTCTGTCATCTCATATAAAGGTTGAGAAAATACGTCTGATTTTGATCGTCTACCTTTCCTTCATTCATTTGTCTTCCTTTTTTCCCCCCAATTGATCCGTCTGTCTCACCTTGAAGCCCTTGTCTCATCAACAGTTGTGTGTGCTGTCTAGTTTTCATCATTCTGTTTCCGCTAAATAATATCAGCAAAACACACAATCTGAAGCTTTCTCGCACACTCATCTGCACTTCCATTAGAACAAATACACATTTATATGTTTATGTATTTAGCAGGCGCTTTTGTCCAAAGCGACTTACAAGTGATAATCGGCATGTTTCCCTTGAGGCTAACAACAACAACAACAACAACAACAACAAACAATTTCCAGTCAGCCGTAGGTGGCAGTGAGGCAGCTTGATGAATCATGGAGAGGACGGAACAAGGAGTGGACAGTAGAGAGGGGGGACGGGTGCAGGGAGGGAGCTAGTTTAGAAGATGCTCTCTGAAGAGCAGGGTCTTCAGGAGTTTCTTGAAAGTCGAAAAGGAAGCCCCTGTTCTGGTAGTGCTTGGTAGGTCATTCCACATTTGTGGAACTTCAGTCACCTGTAACAGACCAGGCCCAGAAACAGCACGCCCCATTACACCGCCACACCACCATGTGTGTGTGTGTGTGTGTGTGTGTGTGTGTGTGTGCGTATGAAGCCATTAGCTGTAATATATCCTTTCTGTCTGTATTTGATTCCTGTGTTTTCTCCCCAGCTTTATGTTCCTTCCCCTTCTGTTGGTTTTCGAGTGTTTGAAAGGAAGCTACACGTCATCGCCCATCTCTCACACTGCATATGATTTCAGTCGTGTGTTTACATTCATGTACTCTGTCACGCACACAGAATGTAAAGCTAGGGCTCGATTTATGATTATCTTCCTTCATTCAGCGCTGTGATCCTTTGTGTGTGTGTGTGTGTGTATGTGTGTGTGTGTGTGTATGTGTGTGTGTGTGTGTGTGTGTGTGTGTGTGTGTGTGTGTGTGTGTGTGTGTGTGTGTGTGTTTGTACATTTAAAGAGAGCTGCTTAATAAACCTCACTGCATCCTGTTCTGTGAGCAACTTAAGAAGGTTGACTTTCATAGGTGTAAGTTGGAATCTGTCATGATGGAGCTGAAATGAAACAGGGCTCCTTTGTTGAATTAAGAACATTTATTTTAAAAACACGTTTTTTATAACCCCAATTTACAGACTTGAGTAAAGTCACACCAATTCATTTTGTTTCAAAAAGAACACTGAAGCAGTCTTATCATTGTTGGTGTAATTGGTAAAAATTTAGTCCCAAAACTTCTTGAAATTCTTCTATTTTTCAATCATTTAGCTTCTATTTCCATTGTTTAGTTCTTTTCTAAACACAGGGTAGTAGAAGATTTTTTTTACCAGTTTTGCTGACATGTTTCATCTAACGCTGTAGCCTTCCTCAGAGCACTACCGATGTTTTTGGCATTACATCCTTCTCCGTTTATTTGAGGGCAGCAGAGGATGATCTCGATATTCAAATTTAGCTTCTAATTTTAAACACAAGCAGTGATCATTTTAACAGAGAAATTTAAATTTGTTTGTCTGTTGACTATTTTTAAAAAAGGTTTTAGTCACAATTTAGTCATTCAGTTTGTTTTTATTTTAGTCGACTAAAATATATGTATAGTTTTTTCTGATGCAATCATTTTCAGCTTCATTGTTGTGAAGCTATATGAAAAATTCACATTTCACACTTTGGATCAATACAAATCTATATTTATTATTGTTTTCATAACGATGATTATTGGAACATAACACAATAAACACTGATAGTTTGACATTGTGTCGCTCAATATTAATAAAGTTAACAAAAACTGTATAATGTGCAGTAAAATGTGTAAACATGACAGGAAATGACAGCACACCCTAGAGAGAGTGCCAGTCCATCGCAGGGCAACACATAGACACACAGGACAAGCAATCATACACACACACACACACACACACACACACACACACACACACACACGCACACACACACACACACACACACACACACACACACACACACACACACACACACACACACACACACACACACCTAAGGACAATTTAGACAGATCAATGAACCTAACAGTCATGCTTTTGGACTGTGGGAGGAAGCCGGAGTACCCGGAGAGAACCCACGCATGCACAGGGAGAACATGCAAACTCCATGCAGAAAGATCCCAGGCTGGTAAGCGAACCCAGGATCTTCTTGCTGCAAGGCAACAGCTCTAACCACTGCACCACTGCTCAGCCCGACCAAAGTGCATAACAGAGATAAAAACACATCATAAAAGTGATAAAAGTGCAATAAACGGTGCTGATTCTTTTTTTATCCATTCCTCCCATCGTCCCAGTTTTCTGATTCGATTTTTGCTACAGCCAATTTTTGTTGACGTCTTTTATTCGTCAATGAAAAAGTCGATCAATATTTGTCATAATTTAGTTTTAACAGAAGCGATCATTTTTGGTTTTAGTTTAGTTTTCGTCCTCAAAAGTTAATTTCTCATAAAAAAAAGAAAGAAAATATTTTTAAATGAACACTGTACACAAGCTTACTGAACAATGTTGAATCTCAATTCTAATCTGAACTAATCCTGCTCATCATCAGGTTACTGTTTCAATCGTTTTCCTTTATGGAATCACCTTTTCACCAAACGCAATAAGTACTGTGACTTATGTAACAACATCTGGTGAAAACTGTTGCTCCACCCTTTAGAAGAGTACGTCACCTCATACATCTGTCATCAGACTCACTCCGTCGTTGTTCGGCCTTGGCCCTGTCCTCCTTCCTCTTTCAGCCATCATTAGGATTGGGATGCATAATGACATTTAAGTTTTAGCACTCACATTACTCTTAAATGGAATGACCAACTACAGTTGTCTGGATGGTATGATGTTACATAATAGAGATCAACTTATAATTGATGGTATTGTCATTTGATTGTCCTTTCTTCAGGTGTTGGTTCAACCAAAGTTGTGGCATTTTCAGCCTTCCTCAATGGCCGCTACCCCCCTGCCGACTTGACTGGAGACATCATTGTGTCCTACAGCTCACCAACAGGTAAAAATTCTGTCATGAAATGTTTCATAAGGATTTTTATATTCCATTTCCACCAAAGCTCTTAGTTTTACTGAAAAAAAAAATGTACAGATGTTTTTTATTTTTTTTATTTTGCCTTCCATAATGATCAGTTTCTATCAGAGAAAACCTGCCCAATTCTGTTCTGTATTTCATGTTCTTAGAAAGCAAAGGGAAGAAAAACACAAGCAACACAATCTCAGTAAATAAAATGTAAAGTTGTTAAATGTAACACAGAATGTCTGCGTTGCAAATTAAAAACAAGAACACTAATTATAACCAACTATAATCTCCATTTCTACATTAATATCTAAGGTTATTCATCATATAATACATTTTCTTTGTAGTAAATGTTAAAACTTTTGCTGCAGAAGTGTTATAAAGTGAACATGACGACCTTCTGTTAGCAGAGCGTTGAACTGGTGTAGCAACATTTGGGCTTTTTCCAACCCAGCCCAGTTCATCCCCTCGCTGCTTCCAGGCATCTGTTTCCAAGGCCTGCAGTATTTCTGGAAGATCGAACTTTCCTAAGCTACAAAACCACCCTTTATTTCAAATGTCACAGGCTTTCCTTAAAAAGGGGGAAAGAAACTATATGTATTTCAGTATTTGTTCAGAAATCAGGTCATGAGAAAAAAAAAAGTCTGTTTGTGTGCTATTGTTTCCTTTGGATTCCATTTGGCTTTGGCAGGCCTCTTAATGGTGCAGCAGTTTTTCCTCCCTAGAAGCACATTTAATGTGAAATGTCTGGAAATATTGGGAAGCGTTTCTTTCTTGTTAAGTGTTATTGTGATGCTAAAAATAGTTGAAAATACGGAGTCTGGAGTATTTCAGTTGGCTTTAAAAGTCAAGCAGCTTGTAGGAAACTCATTTTGTGTTCTGGAAGGGGCTGTGAGCATCCGAAAAGCCCTTTTAACCACAAGGAGAGGGTGATATATAATAAAATCAAATAAAGAAAGCAAAATGAGGCTTAAAACAAAGTATAAATGCAGATGGATGCATTTGATTGAATTTGAGTCAGTTTAGAAACTTCTTTACAAACATACAGCGATGGACATTCAGTGATTGGTAAATGGCTTGTATTTGTATAATGCCTTCCTAGGATTTTACAACCCCTCAAGGTGCTTCACAATACAATCAGTCATCCACCCATGCACACACACATTCACACGCTGGTGATGATAGCTACAGAGTAGCTACAGCTGCCCTGGCTGGGGCGCATTGACTGGGGCAAGACTGACGAGCACATGTGCCACCAATACCTCTGACCACCACCAGCTGGGAAAGCGGGTTATGTTTCTTGGCCAAGGACACAACAGCAGCATTCTCTGGTGGGGGCCGAGATCGAACCTACAACCTCCCGATTGCCCACTCTCCCTCCTGAGCTACTGCTGCTGATATAAATGACCATGAAAGATGCGCATGCATGAGATGTGAATAAAAAACATAATCACTGTTAACAGAAAGTAATCAACATAACCGGCTGTGGAAGCATTTCTTATTCCACACAAACCAACGTATTCATTACATTAAGATAAACTAGTATGTAACTCTGAAGCTCAGTTCACACCTTTTTTGGATGTTGTAGATACATATTTTGTGGTAAATAGAATTATAGCAAAAAATGACAAAAAACAAAACAAAAACAAAGTGAACACTAGTGTTATTCACAGGTCTGTGGCCATCCAATGTGACAGACCCACCAACATCTTATTTAGAACCCTCAAAGCCAAATCCAGTCTCCTACATCATTTAACCTGTGGCAGAAAGTCTACGACACGGGTCTACACCCAGGGAATGATGAGCAAAACTTGTGACGAGAGTACATGCAACAATAGCGGTGTCAACATTAGCAACAACGGAGGCTACATGCTAGGCTACATGTGGAGCACTCCTTTTTGGAGTTCGATTAGAAGTCTACTAAAACAAATGTGAACACCAGCGCTTCCTTCCTATAATCATTGCCATCTGCTTTTCAATGACGTATGCTTGTGACGTTACAGTTTTTTTCGATTGCTTAAACTCAAAAAGCAAAAGTGAGGCACGATTTTTACAACCTCTACTTCTGTTCCCAATCGCTTGACTCAATTTATCACTACTTAAGATTTCCTTATCGTATTAGAACTCTGATTTTCCTCCTTTACACTCTGATGTCAATTTCACATTACCTTGCTGTCAAAACACAACACACAATTTTCAGGTTGACACACACTTTCCACATAAATTCTCAAAGCTTCAATCAACAACACACAAATATTCAAATCTCTAAACTTTCACGTCTGGCGAGCAATTTGCAATCAGGGACTGCAGCATAAAAGTAAGTTTCCACAAGGCTACCCAGGTGTATGGGTGGTTTCAGGACCACCCACGGTTTTCTATTTTATACCTTCCACCTTATTCCCCCTTCCTCAATGCCACTGGGGAGTTGTTATCAGCCTGGAGGTGGAAGGTGTACGAAAGGAATCCACAGAGCCAGGTCCCAACGCTTCAAGCCATGGAGGAGGCTTGTAGAGATGTGGCCTTTGAGGCCTGTCAGGGCTTCATGAGGCACTCGAGGCAGTACTTCCAGCGCTGTTTGGACCAGGAGGACATCGCCTGTGATGTCGATGAGGTCCTCTGGCCAGACAGAGACCAGAGGCATGATGCCCCATGATTATGCTTGAATGGGAGAGGGGGTGGGGGGTTAACTGTAAAAATACAATTTTTTGTCTCAAAATTTGTGGGATGTCTAATGTTTGTCTCAGAGAAAAGTGGGCCCTGTCATACATTCAGTGTGTAATTCATTGTGTTCCATTTAGACAATTGTGTTTTCAGTTTTGCTCTTCAGTGTTCTTTCCATGCTTGGTAGTGTTCACCCAAAGGCTACTTGTGTTTAAGCAAGGAATGGTGTGTGTGTGTGTCATGTGAAAATGTGGCTGTGTTTACCAATGAAAACACGTGTTCCATTTTGGGAACATGTTAAGATACGTGATGGCAGGGTTTTGTTGCAAAGGGAAGCCACGGTTTAGGAATTTGTGTGTTATGTTTGGTGTTTTGTGTGTGCAGTTTTGAAAGAAACGTACAGTTTTGAAAAACGCGTTTTAGCAATCGAAAAAAACTGTAACATGTCTTGCTTGTTACTCTGTGCAGTTTGACTCACTAAAATCACTGGTCGTGCCCTGTTCAGCTTTTCTAGAGCTTACATAGTGTGGCATGAAGCAGTACTTTGAAATGGCCAAAAAGACACAGCATTAACCAGGCTCAAAGCTGCAATGGCAAATCTGCAACATAAGCTAGCTTTTAAACACAGTCACAGAACACTCACCCCTCCCATTGGCAAGCATTCCCAGGCCACTTTCGCCTGATACCAGAACACGCATTGCCACAGTAAACGAGAGCACAAAACACCCGTTGCCGTTTTCTACATTAAAACTTTTTTGTTGTTGCCCGTGACTTCTAATGGTGTTTTACTTTTTAAGACTCTGGTAGTTTGTCCTGAAGTAAAAGTGGTAGCAGTCGGCTCTTTCTCCTTCTCTGATATTATTGAGTGGAGAACCTCTCATACCAAAATGAGTGAGTGCGTGATGAGTGGAAGACCCAGGTAAATTTGGAAATGCGGTTAGACAGAAACCTGGATGTCCAATTGTTGATTTTGGCCTTAGTCATGGTATTGGCTGAGGTTTGTAGACAATTTTTTTTACATCCACAAAATATTTATAGCCATACTATTTTAGAACTTTAAGAGGAATGAAAAAGCTAGCTTGTTGTGTAGATTTGCCATTGTAGCTTTTCGACTTTCAAGAAACTCCCGAAGGCCCTGCTCTTCAGAGAGCATCTTCTAAACTAGCACCCTCCCTGCACCCGTCCCCCTCTCTACTGTCCACTCCTTGTTCCCTCCTCTCCATGATTCATCATGCTGCCTCACTGCCACCTACAACTGACTGGAAATTGGTTGTTGTTGTTGTTAGCCTCAAGGGCGACATGCTGATTATAACTTGTAAGTCGCTTTGGACAAAAGCGTCTGCTAAATACATAAATATAAACATTTAAGGCAAGCTAGTTCAATTTGACTGTACAAAGCTGCTAATGGGCCATTCCACTACACACTTCTTGAAAAGTGCAAATTTGACTTGGAGCATAGCTCCATTAAAAAGTCTGTATTTCACATGAAAGCACTGTCTTTTCCAAAACCATTTAGTATGACATTGGTACTGCTTATTGACAGCTGTTGTGTATCTTTATGCTGCTGACCTGTGAATAACATAGATCCAATCCCAGTAAATGAGCCACCAATCATGCCTTCAGTACATCATACCCCATGCTGTTTTAACAAAGGACTGAGTCTGAAACACTTATGTTTTATTGGACCATGTTGTGGAGTCGTGTCCCATGGTCAGATACAAAGTGGTCTTTAAAAACATTCGTGCAAATGTGGGAGAATGTGGTCGTAGCTCCTTGGTTGTGACTTCCTCCAGTGCTAATCTGCAGTAATGCCTCCATCACCTCTTATCCCCAAAATGCTGCTCTGGCTTGGGAAGGAATTCATCACTTTGTGTTCACTGCCACCCAGGGGTGATGATTACGCCCTCACATCACCGCATAACCCAATCCCACCCTGAGGCTACTGTGTCCTTCCTTAAGCTCTACAAAGGCTCTGACATTTAAGAACATTGTTGACTTCTTAAAGCCTTCAAAGGCGGCCTGATGATGGCAAGGGCCGTTACAATCTAGAAAGAATTTCATTAGTGCCCCTCTGTGGTTTTCCTAATGCCATGGGAGTGGGCTTTACACAAACACACTCCAGAGGGATCAAGTGGTCAAGCTGGCATTTACAGAACTTTGTTCGTATGCACAATGTGTGTTTCATCTGAGCAGCAAGGCTGCAACTGTACAGATACTTTCCATAAAACATGGCCAGCCATGATTCACTGGTTGCTAAGCCAGTTTGTGTGGAAACTGAGGAAGCTAGCTGGCAGTGTTGATTGTTTTCTCCAGTTTTAGTGTCCCAGTGACCAGCATCTTCACACGCTGGTGTTTCCTGGAGCTGCAGCATCTTGTTGGATGCTGTCCCTTTTTACCACTAGGTCCAAAGTCCATTTACCAAAACTTTTTGTTGATGTTTCTCTTGAAGAAGCTCATGTTGCCAGTTTTCTCTGCAATCACCGTGCAAAGCATTGTAACTGATTAGAAGGAATGAGGTCAGAATGACTTTATTTGTAACCTTAGGTCCTTATGAATTTTTTTGATATGTTTCACTATGAAGCTTAGTGATGAAGCAGTGTTTCCCCTGGGAATTTTTCCAGCTGTGGTGGTGGGGCCGGCGGGGGGGGGGGGGGGGGGGGGGGGGGGAGAAATTATGACACGTCTCTAAATAAAGTAAAAATTTCTAGTGCAGAGAGGAGACAACCCATAGAAGCACTAATTTGATCTCATTTCAGAGTAAAATAGAACAGGTTAGATGCACCTAATAAATAAAATTACTAACAAACTCAGGAATCTGTTTCTTTGCTTCACTGTGCTGAAAAATTCACTCATGCGGATCAAAGGAGATACACAGATGAATGCACCTCTTATTTATTATTTGGAGACTACATTTACTGCAGCTGGCAGAGGCAGAGATTTTTTCTAGCGATACACGGAATTTACAGAATCATTTTAAATGTTAATAGGGGAAGACTGCAGGAGGGAGCGGTAAAATACAGGGGGTCCCCAGCAAAAACAAACAACTTTACAAGTCTGATGAAACCCGCTGGTTTTCCATCAGGCAGTCACGGTGCAGCTCCAATGACCCAGTGGCTGTGCTATGCCACGGCTATGTAAGGGAAACCCTGGATGAAGGGTGTTGTTTGTAAATGTATATATTTTAAACAAACATTATTGGATAAATTGCTTTTCCTAAGTGGACAGCTCTTTAAAAAGTGTAAAATGCTTTTGCAAAGCTTAGATTTCTCAAAAATACATTTGAATTTACAGGTCTGGTAGTTTATATTCACTGTTTCACTCAAACTAAGCCCACCAGGCCAGAAAGATCTTTGGCATTTATGCCAAATATTTGTTGTTGTTTTTTCATCCCAAATTTAAAGTTTTAAATGAATAAATAAAATAAAATAAAAAAAAACTGATCAAATAAAATGAGACTAAATGACTTGAAAGACGTTGACCAAGGAAGAAGTTGTACAGGAGAGACGAATGTAAGGAAGAATGCCTTTGATTATGTTTAATATGATGATAAAATTCTTGAGTCAGCACCTCGTTGCCTGTCCATTGGCTAGCTGTTCATCCATCTGCTTCCCATTCACCTGCACAGGAAATCCTCTTCAACCAATCATATCAGAGCTTAATCTTCCAGACTTCTATCACCGTGGCCTAAAGGTTACAGAAGCAGTAGACGGACAGTTTAAATCCCAGAGCAGCTGGTAAAACACAACACTGAGCAGCAGGGATAAAATATGCCTTTGAAAAAGAAATCTCATTAAATTTTTTATGTTTTATATTAATTTCAAAGGCTGTTTGGTGGAACTCATTGAACTAAAAAAGCTGGAATTTTTATATCCATCTTTCCATTTTCTTCTGCTTATCTGGGGTCAGGTCGTGGGGGCAGCAGCCTAAGCAGAGAGGCCCAGATTTTCCTCTCTCCAGCCACTTGGGCCAGCTCCTCCCGGAGGAGTCCCAAGGTGTTCCCTGGCCAGCCGAGAAACAGTTCCTCCAGCATGTCCTGGGTCTTCCTTTGGTCTCCTCCCGGTTGGGCGTGCCCAGAAAACCTCACCAGGGAGGCGTCCAGGAGGCATCCTTCCTAACCAGATGCCTTAGCCACCTCAAATGGTTCCTATTCATGTGGAGGAGCAGCGGATCTACTCCGAGCCCCTCTTGGATGACTGGGCTTCTTACACCATCTCTAAGGCAGAGCCCAGACACCCTACGAAGGAAACTCATTTTGGCAGCTTGTATCCACGATCTTATTCGTTCACTACCCAAAGCTTGTGACCATAGGTGAGGGTAGGAACGTAGATCGACCGGTAAATCGAGAGCTTTAACTTCCACCTCAGCTCTCTCTTCACCACGTCAGACTGGTACAACGCCCGCAACACTGCGGACGCAGCACCAATCCTCCTGTCGATCTGTCACTCCATCTTTCCTTCACTTGTGAACAAGACTCCGAGATACTTTAACTCCTCCACTTGCAGTACTGTAGAGGGTCATCAGCACAGCCCAGAAGATCACTGGCTGCTCATTGTCCAGCCTGGAGGACATTGCCAACTCTCGTTACCTCAGTAGAGCAGGCAATATCATCAACCATCTGTTTCACCTGTTACCATCAGGCCGACAGTACAGGTCCCACAGAACCAGGACAAATAGATTCAGGGATAGCTTCTTTCCCAGAGTCATCACTGTAGTAATCAACCACAAAACCAGACCAACCTTTAAAACTGAACCACACATATACTGTTCAACATTGATCATGTGCAATAACAATTACATGTGCTATCTGAGTTCACTCAATATGCTAAAATTCTGCTTACAACAATGACATGCACAGAACCCAGCTATATAAATGCTGCTACTCTGTGTATACATTTGTATACATTGCTGTTGATTTGACATTTTTATTATTATTGTATTATTTTGGGTTTTTACATTTTGCACCGAAGGGTGTGGCACTCCAATTTCGCTGAACCCTGTACAATAACAATAAAGTCTATTCTATTTTATTCCATTCTTGAGGCAGGACCTCGTCCCTGACCTGGAAAAGGCATTCTATCTTTTTACGACTCAGGATGAAATTTATACTTGCAAAACAATGTCCACACATAATCTGTGTTGAAATTTGTAAGAAAGGAATGAACGAAATAAGTACACAGAATATCCAAAGATTTTTTTTAAATATATGAATAACATCATTGCAAGTCAACTGTCAGTGTTAAATCCAATTATACGGTTAAAGTATGAAAGCAAAACTCATATTGACCAGTTTATAAGGATACTTCCTTTCCAGTACCGCTGTCAAACTAGTGCTTTAAATATTTCTTGACAATGAGGTCTTTTTAATTTCTGATTTGAACATCTCATCATATTTGTGGTCAGTTTGGCTCGATTTAGGAGCTGCAGGCTTGCACGACTCGATGTGTGGGAATGGAATGACTAGAAGCATTTCCAGAATGTGTTTAAAGTCTGAGTGCATCCACATGCAGGAAGACTATATGGTTGCGTGGAGTCAGATAATATAACTGTTTGTCTCTGGACTGAAATGAAAGCAGACAAGAGAAGCAATGCGACTTTTTTGTGCCAGATCTGTTTGTCTGACCCTTCAGGTTTCTTTTTTAAGTAACTTTTAACTTTTCTCTTCCTATTTTCTGCAGAACTTAATCCTAAAGGTAAGTTTTCTGTTAGCACAGCTAAATAGAGTAGATGTAGAAACGTGTTGTCTCTATTAAAGAAACCAAATGCCCTATAGATGCACACATAGATGATTTTTAAGAGACTGCACACTCAGAAATGCACTGATTATCAACACAACACTAAATACACACACACTAGCATATATACAGGAAGAAACTGCTGCTGAGTGTTTATGTTCCTGTTATGTGATACTTGGCAGGAGTTACACAGACACACCGGCTCATACACATTTCCTCACTCAATGGAAAATGTAAATATGCATTTTTGTCCATTTATCTTTTTATAATCTATGGAGTTTACACAGAAATAGCATCCGTCTCACATGCGTTGCCAGGCAAAGCAACATGCAGACATTTGTGTTACAGCACACCAACTCTTGTAGACATTCTTCACTTGTCATGTTATCCTAAACTTAATCGAGCTAAAAGCCTAGCGTTCCTTGAAGGAATGCATATCACCCGCCATATTTGATGTAAGTTTTAAACTACAGGATTGGCCATTTACATGGATAAACCTTAATGAAATGGGAATTGTTGGTGATATTAACGTCCTGTTTCTAGCACATTAGTATATGTGAAGGGGCAAACTTTTCAAGATGGGTGGTGATCATGGTGGCCATTTTGAGGTTGGCCATCTTGGATCCAGCTTTTGTTTTTTCAATAGGAAGAGGGTCATGTGACACATAAAACTTATTGGGAGTTTCACAAGAAAAACAACGGTGTGCTTGGTTTGAACGTAACTGTATTCTTTCATGAGTTATTTACAAGTTTCTCTTTTTTCACAGCCATTGACATGTCAAAGAGGCCATTTTGAAAAGTATGTCCCCTCACATATACTAATGTGCCACAAATAGGATGTTAATATTACCAACCATTCCCATTTTATTAAGGTGTATCCATTTAAATGGCCCACCCTGTACAGTCATTGTGTTTTGAGAAAGTATGGTGATTTTAGTTGAATCTCACACAAAACCTCTCTTGAGCTGTTATAGCACTAGATTGTTGTTCAGTAACAGTAAAAAGTATTGAATTATAACGGCTTTTGTGTGTGCTAATGCTAGTTAGCTGTGGTAGCCATCTTCAATGTTGCTTACTCCAGTGTTCAACTCTGTTGTAGAGGCACCTTCAGAGAGTGTCATTAAAATCCATTTAGTTGTTCCTATATGTTTTGCCAACACACACGTGCACACAGCCAGACACAGGCAACAACATTATAATTACACACACACACACACACACACACACACACACACACACACACACACACACACACACACACACACACACACAGTTCAGATAAGTAGTCAATAATCAATCCTTCTAGATGGTTTATTATGGAAGAGCAACAGCAGTAGTGATCAGTTTCTGTTTTATGTTAATAAAATAAAAGTGAACACTCGTAGAAAACTAAACATCTGAAACAAAAGACCTAAGGACATGCAGATAGTTATCTGTGCAAAGACAAACATGAGAAATAAAAGTTTTCATTTAATTTCATGGTTGCAGAACTCTTCCAATTGCAACCACCTGTTGTTTTTCCTCTCACCCCTTTTATATTGAAACATGTATTCAATGGTGTTCCAGTGCTGACAAATTCACATTCAACACTTAAAAATCAGCTCTTCGGTAGATGGCACCTCGTTTGTTTGTGGTGCCGAGTTCTGATCGGTCTCCTGAAGATGGAGAAAGAGCCACAGAGGAAGGAAGATCCAGTCACAAAATGATTTATGTCTTTACTTCACTGACTATATTTCATATTCACCTAAATTAGGATAGTTTTGCTTTTGTGTGCCATGTTTTTTTTTATCTTTTTTTTCTTTTGGTCATCCAGTGGTTTCCAGAATTTCAGGATGTTATGAAATTCAACTTGGACCAGGATGAAGCTTGCATGAGTCAAACAGTCACAGTGAACATCTTTCCTTCCCCAATTATCATCTGTTTACCTTTAAACACAGTGGTTTGGCTTGACATGCTGCCTGCAATAATTCTCAGGTGACTGGGATGCTGGCTAAAATACCCAAACAGAACTACTTTATGCTAAAATAAAATAAATTCTTAACATCTGCAGGTCTTTGCAGCATTGGAAGTTTTTTTTTTAATGGTGTGAAACAGTGAACACACACCACAGATGATGATTATTTACCATATAACTGACAACATGTTTTGATAACCCTGTGTTGTGTTTCCTGGATGTGATTTGTTGTTTAACTTCTCAGTCACCCAGAACGGAGGGTCAATGACAAAATGAAGCATGTGAGGAGTGAAGAAACATGCCTACGCTCCTTTTACTCCTACAAGTGAAATCTTTGCTTTAACTCTTTTCGTTTTCTTGCTCTGCATCAGTTTCTGTATCAAAACTACATTTAATTATTCAATCACGTTCTGATTGCTTGTTGAGAATAGAAAGGTGGACAGTAGTTTTAGATAATTATTCTTATCTGTAACTTTTCAGAATGAAACCCATCCACTCCGCTGTTAGTCCTCCTTTTATTTCTGTTCCAGCCTCTTATGTTGATTTATATATGTAGTTTTTATTTATTTATTTTTTTGTGCTCGGCTCAGATTTTCTCCCTCTCCGGTCGTTAGCTCACCTCCTCTCCCTCGGTTACCTTGCTTCATCTTTTCTTAACAACTGTTTTCCCTTCATCCCTCTTTGCCGTTACTCTGTTATTCTTGCTAAATGTAGTTTTCTGCCAAGCTCAGCACTGCTTAGGATCAGAACATGGTTGTCGTTGGCCTTAACTCGCCTCCCCCTTTCTTCCTTTATTCCCTCATAAAGTTTCCCCCCGCTTGTCACCAAACTTCCCTTTTGGATCTCTGACCAACGCACCTCCACATTCGGTGTAGATATTAAGTCTCCTAGCATGTCAGGTAATCTGAACATCTACAGGGCTGCTTGTGTTAACAAATGTTGACCTGAATGTTGTTTGGAGAGAAAGCCTGGAGGTGATATGGTGACCCTCTTTGGTTTGATAAAGAGCTACCTGGAAGGGGTTGAGGTTTCTAAATTAAAAGATGTTCAGCAGGAAAAGAGCAACAAGGAAATGAGATTGGATGGTAGCTCTAAATGTCACACAGCTGACAGAGTTATAGCAGTAGAGTTGTAATAAAATGGAAAAGATATTTAAACTTTGAAGTTTTTACTTTTCCGCAGGAGTTCCCCGGGTTCTCCAATCCAGGTTCAGTCTTCCTCTGGCTTTGGTGTGTGTGCCCTCATCTCCAGCCAAAAACACCAAGTTTAAAATCACCGTGGACACCAACCAACCACCTGTTGACCTCAGCTCCATTTTTCGAGGTAAAACACTCAAACATCCCTGGGCTTTGGCCCGGTTCACATGGCAGAATCGAAAATTTGTCGAACATTTTTCAAAAAGTAAGGGACCTCACACATGGCAATAACATAACTGTCAGATAAAAGAATTTTAATCCTGCAGCATGTGGTGTATGGCCACGGGGCAGAAAAGAAACTTATTTCACTCCAGCGTTCCCAGATGAAGCCGGGGCGTACACTGTGTGACTTTTTCACTCATAGCGTTCAGCTCCATCTCGAACTGTACAACTTCCTCGCAAGGTTAAGCTCACAAATCATGTTCTTACCCTAGATGACCCTATGTGTGGTAGCAACACGCTGAAGCTAAAAATATTAGAAAAATAGTCGTTTTTACACAAAATCTCAGATCTTTGAGTCCAGAAACCCGGAAGACCTTGGGACTGCAGGTGGTCCTTCAGGCTTGCCGTAGGAGGGCACGCAGGGGCTTATTGGGGTTGGAGAAGGAAAACTAAAGAAAAAAGTAAACAATGCTTTTTTGACAAACGTCACTGTGTGTGGAGAAAAGTATTAAAAATCAAAGGAACTGACATGAGTTGACACAGAAATACCTTTGGAATTGGGCCGGTGCATGCACTACTACTAAATGTTCTGGTACTTTTTAATCGCAGCGCTGTGTCAACAACGTGATAACCTCACAAGGGATGGGCAAAATACCAAACATGTTTGATATTTGTGCGAGAGCAAGATTGCTGATCGGGAGCTGGTCGCGAGGTGTTAATCGCTTATTGTTACTTATTGTGTTTACAACACAATGTACAACTTGCCCTGACCCCAAAGATTCTACCACGAGTGGAAAATCGGCTCAAAAGGGGCCAAAAATCACATAGCGCACGCCTGATGCAGTATCTCACAAGACCTCTCGAGAGCAAACATGACTTCAGACTAAACAAACATGGTGGAGGAGAAGAGTGCAGCATACTTTCGTCACCTTGATTTCTAATTGGCTACATGCGTCACATTCAAATATTTTGTCCTCAAAATTAGACCAAGTCAACCCAGCAGGTTGTATTTCCCCAATTTATGAATGGAGCAGTCTCGACATCCTTTAGAGCGGACTAGAGCGCTCGTAACACACCACATCTGATTCAAAATGATCTTTAGAGCCACTATGGTAACCGGGCACGACCTAAACCGGTGAAATGGGGCAAGCATCTGCATAATAATCTCCCTGTTGATTTATCAAACAAGCAAAGTTTGACATTTTAATCTACATTCCAAAAATAAATCATCTGTTTTAGGTTTTAGTTTACTGCAAATTTTACAATAAAGCTTAAAAGTGCTGTTCAGCGACAACAGAAAATAAATAAAAACAAATACAATACAACTAAAATATGACTAATTGCAAAAATGTGCAAACCTCTTCAACCTAGTAGCAACAGTGAGATGTGTAGCCGTGTGTGTACATTTATATGAATAATCTGTTACGTGTCTGTGTGGCTGAGTGTTTATACAAATGTGTTTATGCATGTTTGTTTCAGCTGTGGGAACCTCTTTTCTGTTTCCCACTTATCTGACAATCAGCTAAATTCAGCAGAGCTGATGTTCAAACACACACTCAGTGCTGTGTGCTTTCTTCGTGCAGATGGGATCTGTGTGAGCTGCTGTTGTGTGTCTTTGTAAAGAGTGTGACTGTATCTTGTTCACCATTGTTGGCGCTCGGTATCATGACAGACCATCCTATCTGTTTCATCGCCCTATTTTCTGCTCTCTGTCTCCTGCTTCAGAGTTTTCAGCAAAAACAGAAGATAAGGATGGGAGTAGTTTGGCTTTCCAGCTTCTGTCAGGAACCAAAGTTACAGTTGTGGCCTCAAAGACCTCCCGTGAGTCCGACTTTTAACGCCACATGATATCAGTTACTTTAATAGAAGCTGGTTTACATGCTTTTACCTGCTTTTATGTACAACTCATACAGATTTCACCCTGAAACGGCATACCACTGTGTCTGTGTTTCTCAGAGCGCTACCGTATCCAGAGTGACAGTTTTGAGGACATGTGGTTAGTGGTGAAGGAATTGCTTCAGCGGTTCGATCAGCATTTCGCCAAACTGGGAATCAAAGACTTCAGGAAAAGTTTCAGCGGTTCTCTCCCTCTTCAGGACTACTTCCTGTCTGTAGACCATCACTTTCAGGTATTGGTGTTGTTGGTGCTGCTGTAACAAGCAAATTTCCCCACTGTGGAATCAATAAAGTCCATTCTATTCTATTCTATTCTATTCTATTCTGTTCTATTCTATTCTATTCTATAACAAAAAAATAATAAATATCAGAAAGGCTGGGAGAATAAATGTTTTTGTCTAATCACCATTCTGAAGTAAAACTTGTGTCTCTGTGTGTGTGTTAGCTGCGTGTTAGCGCTCAGCAGTACCAAGATCTGCTCTCCGAGCGAGCGGTCCAGTTCAGAGCCATCCAGCGCCGCCTGCTGACTCGATTCAAAGACAAGACCCCGGCACCTCTCCAGAACCTGGACACACTGCTGGAGGCCACTTACAGCCAGGTCAGTGACACACCGAGGTTTATTTATGAGAAATATGTCTGGTTTTGGGGTTTTTACGTAACTGCTTCACACAGTTAAGCCCAAACTCGCTACAACACACACCTGCAGTCTCATAGAGTGTGAGAGACATTGTACTGATGCCATAGGCGATAGGCTGTGACTGTTTAAGATTGTGTGTGTGTGTGTGTGTGTGTGTGTGTGTGTGTGTGTGTGTGTGTGTGTGTGTGTGTGTGTGTGTGTGTGTGTGAGTTTACACCTAAGCAGAGGAAGTCCATAAACTAGCATAATACAACCTTCACACTGTAAATCCTCACTGACACGTCGTCGCTGTGTGTCTGTGGATGTGCATCTAGCTGATATTTTGTGTGGCCATTTTGGGTTCTGGAATCTTTTAAGTGAGGACATTTATGGAATTTATGTGGGTTTGTTGCACGTTCCCCACTTCAGACTTTTACACAACACTTTCACAACTGGCCTGCTTTTTCCTGCATTGGTGAGACGTGATTGAGACAGAATGGGAGCTTGGCATCGATCCAATGCTGATACTCTACTGAGCAACAAAAATATAAACAGAGACGAGCTGGTGTGTGTGTGTGTGTGTGCTGCTATGTCTCCAAGCTTTTTCACCGGGCTCCTATGTGTTTTCTTTCAGGTTCTCAGGTATTTGGAGTTCAGCCTTATGTTCTATATCACGGTTTCTTTTGCTTCTGTTCTGACACAGTCTGGAATTCTCAGTCACTTAGAGTTTGAGATAGTTAGAAAACATTTTATTTAAAATATAAACTGTATTTTGAAGTGATTATTACCTTGCATATGGGGCATGCCATGCAGCAAGAAGGTCCTGGGTTCGCATCCCAGCCTGGGGTCTCTCTGCAAGGGGTTTGCATGTTCTCCCTGTGCACTTGTGGGTTCTCTCCAGGTGCTCTGTCTTCTTCCCACAGTCCAAACATCCGTTGGATTGATCTCTCTAAGTTGTTCTTAAATGTGAGTGTGTGTGGATGTTTGTTCCTGTGTGTCTCTGTGTCGCTCTGCAGTGGACTGGCTACCTGTCCAGGGTGTACCCTCCCTGTTTGCTCGGAGATTGCTGGAGATAGGCACCAGCCCCCCACGACCCTGCATGGGTGAGCGGGATGCGCTTGGTTCATCACTGCAGTTTTACTTAGAGGGGCGTCGATTCTCTGTTGTTAGCACCCTGGCAGGTGAGCCAGTCAGTGAGGGAGACAGGCTGGGGCATTCCTGCTCATGACTGATGATGATCGATTGATTGAAATGTGTTAAAGGTCACCTTTGTCCCACCAAAACCCGCTTGAAGCAAATAATAACTGCTAAATCACAATCAAAACCGCTCAGAGCTCAGATTATTTGTAATAAATTAAATTTAGATTTGAGGTAAGATATCAGGTTCCAGCATCTAGTTGTGATGATTAATGTTAGTGATGTGCTCTAAGAGATGTAAACGCTTGTTTTTGAGTGTAGCGAAGGTCATTAGACTGACTTTAAGTGGAAGCAGCTACAGCGCTATGCTAAAGTGGTGTGCGAGCATGGAACTGCTGTAGTGTCACTGCTACAATGTGGGAGAAGAAGTGATTATTGCTTGCTTCCGCTGTTTACTCGAGACTCAGAATTGGCATTCATCTCTTCCACAGTTCATTAACATCTCATTAATGTAACAGAGCTGGGTGACATCATCTCTTCATTAGTTGTTAAAGCTGTCTGTTTGATCACAGTTCCTTTGTTCAAACCGTGCTGTAACATTACATCCGTGCAATTTTAAAGGATTCTGAGTCTCTGTTTGCAGCTTAGTGAGAGGAAATGAACGAGCTCGTTGAAGGTCCAATGACGTTTAAACTCAAATAAACAGAGCTCACGTTAAGCTGGCTACATTTTCACGAGAATAAGCTATCTCAGAGTGTCTAATCTAAACATGTCTGCCTTAAATGATAACAGGTTAAATCTGTTTAGTCGACAGCTTGCAAGTTTTATGTTTCATAAAACTTCAATATGTGTTGAGATGCTGCAATGCCAAGATCATTTTTACAGACAGAAGCTGGAGCATCAATGCATAAACCCGTCTCCTTTGTTTGATTGACTCTGGGCTATGAGAGCACGCACTGGACCTCAGCGCCTCTCTAGCTGGCTGCTTTAAAGGCAGACAGAGATTGCAGGCACAGCTGCAAAAGTAAAATAGAAGTGATTGCTATGATTGACACAACAAATTGCCTAATCCTGGACACGTTACTGTGAAGGAGTGTCTCTTCAGTCTGCACAATGAGCCGTTAGCTTCGATCCACTTTATCGGTCCAGACTTCACGTCATGTGATTTAATGCCTTCAGCTCTGCTGTTGCCAGGCTACAAACACAACACCTAATATGTTCCAGTCTGGAGAGTTCAACCACGCCTCCATGTCTAAAACTATTCCAGTTTTGCAGCACTTTGGTTACAGGAGTGAAAACATTGCATTTTTTTAATGCAAATAATAACAATGTGTGCAACTCTACTTTCTTTTACATCTTTTTCACAGGCTGTGTTATTTTTTTAGCCTAAACTGAAAAAGAGGTGTTTGCTACCATCTTTAATAATTCATCACCAGGGAGATGTTGCAGGAACACACGAGTTTTCCTGAAGTCTTTTACAGAAAATGCTTCACTATAAAACTTTGTATGACCGTGTAACTCACACGGCTGACCTTCAGTCCATCAGAGTATATCCTTTCAGAACGCCACTGTCCCACATCGTTCCAGCACTTTGTTGCTGGGACATCATGACTTTGCCGCCTCTAGATAATGTTTTCTGATGTCGCTCCTGTCTATCATTCTTTCTTTCCCTCAGTTTTTCTATCTCTGTTTTCTTCTCTTCCCGCTATCCAACGGCTTGTATGCGGGAAGTTTCTGACACACTATACACTCTGTAATGTATACACACCCCCATAATGGAGGCTATTGATGGCTGGTCGGAAGAGTGATGAATGCGTCAAATTAATAATTCATGTCAGTATTAAGAGTCATGCTTCCGAGGGCACGGCCAGCTCAGCACTTTCTTTACTGTAACAAGAAAGTGTTTTATATGTTTGATAGTGGATGGATGAGAAAACGACAATATCCAAAATGCTATTAATTTGTTCCTATTTATTATCTTTTTGTTTTTGTCAAATTTAAGTGATATTGTGATTTGTTTTCGGATAAAGAGCAAACTAATTTATTTAAAACAATTTCCAATGAAATGTATGAGTACCAGATGTAATCAGAATCAGAATCAGAAAAAATATATTTATCCCCGAGGGGCAATTAAAAAAATAACAGCAGAGCAGCATGATGTTGGACATACAAACATTGAATAAATAGGCAATAAGTAATGGGATGAAATTACTGTTTTTCCCCTCCTCTGTACAGAACTAGTCTGCATGAGATATGGTCTCAAGGTCTCATGCATTCACTTCTAACCTGCCTATTTTCAGCTCAACAGAAGAATGAAGAATGAACTCTTTTCTTTTAATTAATCAAAGAACTCTATTTTAATGAAGCTAATCCAACCAAGTGTTAGTCAACAAATAAGATGTGACCAATCTGTGAAATCAAAATATTAATTACTTTATTATAATCCTATAGAATATAATAAGTAATATGACTTTAAATGTTCCAACAGGACTCATTTCACGTAGCGTTAAAAGACATGACACATTCCTTTCACTGATCCAATCAGAATCTAACAGATCTGACGGAGGCGTGGTTTTGATGGTGTTTGGTAACTCTGTCAACTTTTCATTCGACCATAAACTAAAACATCCAAAGTATAAAACTATGCCCACGTCATCTCTAACGCCAGTTCAAAGCGTTCCAGAGAAGTTGTCGGAGTGGCCAATCCGAAACCTTCCTCTTTAACAGAAAGAACAACGACAAGCTGGAAAATTTGCTTTGTTCCAACTGCTGCAACGGTTCCTTTCTAAATAAAAGCTGAACCATCAAGACCCAGGCTCGGGTCTCACCAGACGCCAACAAATTGTCGCGACCCGGAAGTATCTCACAGACTGGACTGGTCGGCAACCGCTGCTTTTCCTACCGGCTCGGTTCCAGAGAAGGTCAAGCTGGACCTCGACATTTCTGATCTAAAGGGGACTTCCTGAAGGGTAGGTAGACCGGCAAATGGCGTTGAATGTGTTTATGAATCTCCTAACCAAAGCTTAATGCGAAGACATCACCTTCAGTTCCCATCAGAACTAATCGCTTCTTCAGATTTGCTGGTTTTGATCAACATCAAATGTCATCCATTCACCGTCTCATCCACTTTAGTTACACCATACCTTTAGTGCTTAAAGTAAGTCTAGTTTAATTTGTTAGTAATAAAATTCTTAACTTTTAAACTTGACTCTCTCTCTTCTGTTGTCTCTGAGTGAATATGAAGCTGTTATCTAATCCCTACATTAAAAAGATCCAATCTTCTGGTTTAAATAACCTCACAGATCCGTAAGGTGGATTTCATATTTTCTATGGAATCCTACGTCTTATGGCATATTAAATAACATGTAATTTAAATCATTACACACAAAATGTTTGAGTACCAGAAAATGTATAAATGATTTTGACTTAGTGAATTTTAACTTTTAATAAGGGATGCTCGGTATTGGCTTTTTTACCGATACCCGATTTATCGATATTGGCTGACTCTTAATTTCCAATACCGATATAGATCGATAACCAATATGTGCTGTTCCCCCGTCATAAAACCATTTCTTGTTCTTTTCCTACACAGTTTAGTAAAAAGTAGTTTCCAACATATTTTAGCTGGATTCTCTAGCCATTTTCTTTGATACATTTTCAAAAGATGGATCAAAATAGCGACAGAAATAAGAAGTTGGCACAAAAACCATGAACAGAGTCGATGGAGTATTCGCATTTCATCACGCATGAGACCGTGTCATCAGCAAGGAGGACGCAGACAGTAGAGGGCGACACCGTCCTCTGCTGCCCGCGGGTAAAAGGAAGTGATGCCACCAACACCTGCGATCTCTGATGATGGCTAGAGATACTAGCTAAAACTTGTCAAGTAAAAAATATTTTTTTATTAAATTTTGTGGGAAAAGAACAAAGAATGAATTACAAATTTAAAACAGAATGAACGTACAAAAGAGTTTAAAACATTTTAGGTTACTAACATATCATGCTTATATTTTAAAACATGTTGTGCTAAATCACAACTTCAATTCATATTAGTAATCAGAAAAGTACCATGTTTATTTTGTCTCCATCAACAGCTGAATCTCATTCTCCCTAAGTGTGATGCTAAGATCTGTGTATTAGGTAGTAATTATTATTATTTTTTATATGTATATTGCATCTGTGGTGATAAAACATTTTTATCTTCAGATAAGAAAAAAAAATAGCCCTGGGTGAAGATTCTTATTTTTGTTTTAATAATTTGTTAGCTGGCTAGCTACGTGTAGCTACACGTGCTGTAAGGACAGCAGATCCTCACTACACAGGGCAAATTTCTACCACACAAGTTGTGCCAAATAAATTAAAATATCTCAAAAACTTGACCTCAGATCTTTCAAATTTCCCTATCCAATCCAGTCCAATCCAATCCAAATGTATTTCTACATTTTAAAACGTCACTGGAGCTGACCAAAGTGCTGAACAGCATAAAAACTAAATTTAAAACATGGCCAATAAAAGAGAGTAATGAAACAAGTACAATGATATACACTAAAACAGCAACTGTGGCATCCAGGCGAACATAATTAAGTCAACAATTGAAGGCAAGGGTACAATAATAAGACTTGAGACTGGACTTAAAACGCTCGAGGGAAGGGGCTTGCCTAACACGAATAGGGAGAGCGTTCTGCAGCATAGGGGCAGCATGCAAAAAAGTAAGCTTTCCGTAAGCAGTAAATCTTATAACAGATCCAGTTGATAATGATGGTTCAGCAGCTCGCAAAGACCGTTTTGGGTTATAGCTTTGATGTACATATGATATGTGCATGGTATGTAAAAGTTGGGTCATTAACAGACTAAAAACTGATAACGATGTTTTCCGATCTCAAATGTTATGCTGATATTGGCCGATATTAATAGCAGACCGATAATATCGGACATCCCTACTTTTAATCATTCTCCTCCTTCACAAGCACATCAACACCTCCAACAAACAACCAGGTATGTGAACAAATGTTTTTTTTTAGTAAAACCCCACCACCAGGTGAAAGTTTGTTTTTCTGTTTAGAAAGTCGAGAATTTATGGAGGTTTACCTCATGAAGCCATGGCTCCATGCCTGCAATCACACTGTTGTTAGAACAGTAAAGGAATGTGTGGCCAATCAGGAATGTGGGTGAACCAGGCACCTTTTTCATTTGGGCTCCAAGGAATGTCTGCTGGGTAAATTTTCTGCATCAATCTTGGATGATTGGGGGAAGGAATTTCCCCCTCGTTAGCGGTGTGTCTCCACATGCAGTGGCCAGTCATCACCAACAAACCGTCAGAGATAAGAGGGAAAGGCTCTCCCTGTGAGAATACTCTGTGGTCGGCTGCGCATTTATGCAGCAGAGGATAATATTTCCATTGTTCATGTTGCTTTTGTAGACCTATATTTTATTCATGAATTCCCAAGCTCTAGTAAGCCTCGTCTTACGTTGTGTGTGTGTGTGTGCAAACTCCAAAAATGTTTTTATCTGCCGGCTACAGCGGCCAAATTCCAAAATATACCCAAAGTGTCGCTTATGATTTATGACTTTCAGAATAAAGTAAGACCCTTGAACGATGATTTGTGATGTGTCATGGAGCAGACAAGCCAGCTATAGACAACATTCACCAGCTTGTTTTGGCGGCTCTAGGTTACCTTCAGCTCTTCTCTGACTGGTTTTAGGCGTTTTTCTCCTTTTCCTCTCTCCCTTGTCACTCCTTAAAAAGCCGTAAGTTTTAACGGCCTCTGTATTTTACACTGTCCCCTCTAACTGCTGTCTGATTAATCTTCAGCTGCTCAAGGATAGCCTAGCATTAGCACTCTAAAAGTTAAGGGGTAGCATATAGGTGTCACTCAAACAAAACCTAAAAGTCTGAAACAAGTTTGTGGGAAATGAATGAAGAAAAGGCCAAAGGAGGTTGAGAGGGGGAGGTAGTCTTTTCAGCTTCCATAAATATTTTCCTCAGTACTGTTTCCTCTGGAGGTGAAACACACATTATTTGTTAGTATTAGCGTTAGCGCTGTGCTAGCAAGAGCTGCTGTCTGGGAAGTGGACAGCAAGGGGGTGGGGAGGACTTTGTGAGTTAGTCTGGGCCAAACCAAGCTCAGGCTCTCTGTAATTATAAGTTCAAACGCTGGAAGAGGGTGGCTCGCTGACTGACGGGGTGACTGACAGGCCGTCCAGGGGCCGTGCTGGCCCCTAATGTAGGCTTCTGGTAGACAGCAGCTTGATTTATCTGGCCCCAAATGGAGCTCTAGAAACGGTCAAACACAGATCCCACTGTGGAGAGTGGGACCACCACCATTAACAGCTGGGCCTCTCACGTCTCATATGTAAGTGTGTGTAAGCACCCGTACAAAGTAGGTGCACATCTATAGTTGATGTATATATTTGTGTAATTATACTTTATTTAGTCATTAGGATCTTTTCATGTTCATGACTGAATGTGTGTTCTGGTAGAATCTGGTGGGTGATTTTGTGATAGCTATGGCTGCATGGTGGTGCCTTGCAACGGAAAAGGTGTCAGGTTCAAATCCTGGATGTGGCTTTTCTGTGTGGAGTTAGAACATTCTCCCTAGCCATACATATGTGGGGGTTTCCAGGTACCCCGTCTTCCTCCCAAAGACCAAACACATGCATGTTTGGCTAATTGGAGACACTAAATCAGGAGTAGGCAACTGTGGTCCTCAAATGCCCCTACCCACCATGTTTTAGTTGTTTTTCCTGCACAAGCACGCATGATTCAATGATTGAATCAACTGTTCAGCAGGTCATCAAGCTCTGCAGAGACATGTTAATCTCAGAAACCTCCAAATTTTAGAAACCCTTATCCAAATTGCTGTACACCATTCAAGCAAAACCCAATTAAACAATCAACACCAACAATAAAAGAAAGAGAAACAAAACCACAACCAGGAAGGAAAACCCAACATGCATGTTTGGGTCAAGATGAAGTAGAACAGTCGTGCTGTTGCAGACAAACCTCAAAACTCTAAACTTTTCTATTTTGAGTGAATTTATCTTACATCCTCTATATTTTTGCTACTTGAGATCGAGACTCCTCGACTCGCATAAGGAACTTGAGAACCCTCACAAATCGTTCAAGTCATTTCAGAAACTCCCATGTGAGTGATCAGTCGCTGACAGTTGTAGCCCAGTGAGATACTGGCTTAAGGAGCGACACGTGCATTCGTGTTACCCCATCAGATGTTATCACACAGAGATAATTCTTCGTACACAGACTCACAGAAAAACAGTTCAGCACAAGTAGACAGCATGATTGGAATCTACCCATCTTAGGTCCCACTTGGGTTCTCGTTTACCATAAGGACCAGGACAACCCTCACAGATTTATGGCCATTGCATTACCGCTATATATCAAATGTCAATGCTTTATGAGCAGGAAATGTAGAACCTTTGGAAGTGCTGAGTGCTTATTCACATTCTTTATTACATACATTTTTATTTATGTTATAATTTTACAAAGAAGATGAATGAGAAAGAACTTAATGCTTGTTGTTAGAAGCTTTTGTTACGGTAGAGCACATATCTGTGCATCCTGGACATCCTGCTTTTTTCTATCACTTTGTGCTTGTGCCTCAGAGGACCGCTGGTACATTATCACATTAACAAGTGTGTGTTTAAGTGGTGAATGGCCTGTACTTGTATAGTGCCTTCTTGGTTTTACAACCCCCAAGGTGCTTCACAGCAAAATCAGTCATTCACCCATTCACACACAAACATTCACACACTGGTGGTGATGAGCTACATTGTAGCCACAGCTGCCCTGGGGCACACTGATAGAGACGAGGCTTGCCGAACACTGACGGCACCGGTCCCTCTGACCACCACCAGCAGGCAAGACGGGTTAAGTGTCTTAACCAAGAACACAACAGCAGCAATCTCTGATTGGAGCCGGAATTGAACCTGCAACCTTTCCATTACTGGACAACCCGCTCTCCCTCCTGAGCTACTGCTGCCCTGTTTATAAGAGGAGGCAGAACATGTGTGCTTATGTTGTGTGGACAGTAGTCCCTCAGGTGCCTTGTGTGTTTGATTCCTAGAATAAAGGACAGACGGGTGCGTAGAAACCACCTGTCTTCCCCTCTAAATACTTTCATAACTTCCCACAGAAGATGTAGAACAAACACGTTTTTAACCTCTCTCTCACTTGCACACACACACACACACACACACACACACACACACACACACACACACACACACACACACACACACACACACACACACACAGAGAGAAAAGGGGTTTACCTTCTTTTTTGCTGACATTTTGACTACTCCAGGAGCCTTCTTCAAAGCTTGCTGCTGTAACAACAACAGCAGCGGTTGGTACATTTTCTCCATTTACCAACTGCTACAAGTTGAGTGTCTTAAGCTTCAGTTTCACACACTGCGAAAATCCTCATGCAGTGTTCTGTGAGGCTGCCATCAGTTTCTAAAGGAGACATCTATGTACAAAATACCCCGCAGCCAGCATACAACAGCATGTTGTACTTGTCATCTAAAAAAGTGAAAAATCCCCCCCCCACCCCCCCCACCCCCCCGCTCCCGCTTTTTTCACAAGTCGAACTCCGTGTATTTATGTATAAACGCGTTTGTCAGATGTACATCAAAAGCTTAAATGTCACAGTCTGTTTTCCACACTTATTTCATACATGAAACCATGAGGCCCTATAGGTCAGATCTGAATGCATGATGAGATTTCACGTTTGTTTTTCCATAACAAAATATTTTCAGTGAATCGTTTAGTCATAAAAAAATAATTTAGACAATTTGTTGGGTTTATTTTTTCAGTTATTTTGAATAAAAATCTTTAATCCCGAGCCATTAAGGAGTTGGTTTAAAGATAAAAGGTTTGACATTGGGCTCTGTTCGGTCATGTGATAACACATCTGTTTGATGAGGCTTTGCTTCTCACTACAAACAAAAATCTGCTGTATTTGGAGTCTGGCTCATTTTTTTAAAATTTCTTCTAGCTTGATCAGGTCAAGTTTCATTTTCCTTATTTTCTTTAAAAAATAATCAGGTTCCGGAATCTTTAAATGCTGAAGTGGCTGTGGGTGGTGTAACTCCCAGTTCATACCTGCTCCATCAAGGTCAAGCCAAAGTTTTGGGCCTGACTCTGCTCTAATTTGAAAGTGATGTTAAATAAAAAAGCATGGAGGGATGAGGAGAGAAGTTAGGATGAAGCATCTGCGCTGCTCTTTATCAGACAGGCATAGATGACCTGCCAGAGGATTTCCTCATAGAAGTGGTGGAGCTGGAGGAGACTTTATTAATAACATATGGATGTGGTCAGGAGTGGGAGGGGATCCGAGGGAAAATTCAGAGAAAGATAGAAGAGATGGAGAGATGAAAAGGCAAAGACTAGAACGATTTAGAAATACAAAGAATGAGCATTGTGTGTATGTACATGGAAAAGAAAAATGATGAGGAGGTGGACCGAGGGAGTTCAAAGACACATGAAAGAGACCGAGAGATTGGAATAAAAATTAGATTAAAGCCTTCGCTTTTTGCACGTGCACTGTGGGTCCAAAATTCTCCCGAAATATTCCGGAGGGGCTTCATGCGAGAATGCAGATGTCTTCGGCATTCAGTCCAGACTTGTTGCTGAGATTATCCATCCAGGTACCTTTGTGAGAAGGCTGAACATCGGCAAGTGATTAAGTCCTCTGCAGTTTACCCACAGTTATATTTCCAGCTGTGAGGAAGCATATCTAGAGATGGATCTTCTTCTGTAAAGTGGAAGTCTGAACAGATTCCTCAGAGAATGTCTAGTCCTAATTTTCTATTCATTTCTGAATGCAAATGTTTGACAAGTGTTAAAGTGCAAGAAGGAAAAAGGACAGCATGCTGTATTTGAGTACCAATAAAACCTGAAGGAACCTCATATAGATTAGGGTAAAAAAAATATATTTTTTATATTTTTATTGCTGTGGAGTTAAAAAAATAGTAACACAAAGTCAGTTTAAATATTTAGACCTATTTATTCAAAACAACATATACAGGTGAAATAACAAGAAATCATAAAAAACAAATCAGGATGTCTGTAAGTGAACTCCTCACCCCTAACTAATTCCTGTCATACTAGTTTGATTGTGACAGAACTTTGAATGTGTCCCAGGGGAAAAGGGGAACATTGGGTTTGAATGGGACATTGTCAAGGTGGCCGACGGGAGCTGTGTCCGCAGGGTGGTCGGTTCTTGTAGTGGGCAACCCCCCCCAAACCCGCTGGTAGACACTGGCAGTTAGCGATGCTGTCAAGATGAAGAAAGAGTTCTGTGTCGTTCTTTTGGCCTGTGGGACTCTAGAGGCAGTCCAAGCAGAATCTGGCTCGGGTGGTCAGGGAGGCCAGAACCTGGGCATGGGAGGAGTTCGGTGAGGCCATTAAGGAAAAAGTTCTATATGGCTTCGAGTAGTCCTGGTCCACCGTGCAGAGTCTCAGGAAGGGAAAGCGGTGCACTACCAACACTATTACTTATAGTAGACGGTGTGCTGCTGACTTTGGCTCAGGATGTTGTAGATCATTGGGCGGAGGACTTCGAAGACCTCCTCAATCCCACCGGCATGCCTTCCAGTGAGGAAACAAAGTCTGGGTTCTTTGGGTCGGACTCTCCAATCTCTGGAGCTGAGGTCACTGAGGTGGTCAAAAAGCTCCTCAGGGCAGGGCCTCAGCGATGGATGAGATCAGCCCGGAGCTTCTTAATTCTCTGGATGTTTAGTTGACATGGCACTGCGATATTGCGGGGACATTGGGGCAGTTGGATAGGCAGACCATGAAATGAAACAATTAATAGGGGTGTGCCATCTTAGGTACCTCACAATCTGATTAGATTTTTATTCAGAGTCCTGCAATTCCATTATTAAACCGTTATCACGATTACCACAATTTTTGATGCATTTTTTACCATTTAGTTTGTTTTTGTCTTGCATCGTTGCTTTTTTCCTACTCTTAAATTAATTCAGCACACATTAATTTCAGTTACCAAATACCTTTTACTCCACTATATTCATGTAAGACTGAGGCCCTGTCCACACGTAGCCGGGGATCTGCCAAAACGTAGATATTTTTCTACGTTTTGGCCTGTCGTCCACACGAAAATGGAGTTTTTTCACACGAAAACGGATCTTTTTAAAAACTCCGGCCAAAGTGAAGATCTGCGTTTTCTCCGTTTTGGGTGTCTGCGTGTGGACAGACAAAACCGGAGTTTTAAGGTCTGCAACGTCACTTTCCGCGACAAAAAATGCTGACATCACGTGTGCGACCTGTCGGACACCGGCATCATGGAAGCCTTCAGAGCTGCGCTCTGTCACTACCTGATCCATCAATTGTCCAAGCGCTTTTTGCTTGTTTGTTTTTGCAAGCGGAATTACCAATGAATTACTGCTCCTTGCGGAAGACCACAGACGAAGGACGAGGTTAAGAACGGGGGAAGTACTGCCGCCTACAGGTCTGGCATGTCCTTAACAACGTATTTATCCAGGTACGTGTGGACAGAGTTTTTTTTAAAAACGAGGTGGTGTGGATGCAAGTTTTTGGAGGGGCGGATATTCGTTTTTAAAAAACCCCGGCTACGTGTGGACTAGGCCTGAATGTATGCCTTACAACCTTTTGCATGAAATCTACAGGAAAAACATGAATATTGAAATAAACATGGGCAGTCAGTTTTGCTTTTGTAAGCCTAATCAGCCTTGCAAAGCTAATCACAGAGACGGTCCCATTGCACCTACTTTATACCTCATCTGGTAATATGCTGGTGGGTTTGCAGTCATCTGGTAATTTTTGTAAAAACACATGATCACACCACATTACTGCCACAGGCTGACCACTTATAAATGACCAAACGATCCCTGGTTCTGCATCAGCTTTGCAGCAAAGTAATCATAGTTTTTTGAAAAAGGCAAGTTTTATTAATCTTTCCTCGGCTGTTGGTTGGTCAGGAGGAACGGCCACTGGCTTCTTCTTTTCTCTAACCCGGAATGGAAACTTTTAAGATGCTGTCACATGTTACTGTTGCTGTTGTATTTTATTTTAGTTTTACACAACTTTCCTTTAATGCTGATGAGTAAATCCCATGCTGAATGTCTGAAGCTTAGAAACAAGCTCCCACCTTTGCTGTTTTGCTTTTTTCGCTGGTCCGTCTTCAAAAGTGCCTGAGTGGCACACAAAACTTTCATCTTCCTGCCATGCCTTGCGGCTATTTTTTGGCATTCATGCATAACCATTTATGAAGTTTCACAAATCGATTTTGAATCGGCACGTCACATCACGCACGATACATCAATTAAATGTTGAATCAGCACACCCTTAAGAAACACATACAGTATGAAATAAATGAATTACAAGGAAAACGACCAAGTAATCTAATAGCTTTTAAACTGAACTAAACTTGAAAAATATATCAAACATGAGTAAAATCAAACAGAGGTACCTTTGGTCAGGAAAAATATTTTAAAAGCTATGATACTCACATGCTTACTACGTCATTTCTCACTTTGTCTTGTCTGGTTTTATGCTCTTCTAGTGGACATTGACAGGTCAAATCCAAGGGGCGACACCGGGATCTTTGTTCACTGAGCATATTGTTGGTTCAAACCTCCAGCCCTCCTCCTCTTTATCTTTTTTCTGGCACAGAAATTTTAACCGAAGCATTCAAAACCGCAGAGCGCTGTTTACATTCTGCTTTGGTCGTGGGACGCTTTTGTTTGGCTGTAGTGTAAATGGAATAAAGTTTGTAACTCACAAGATGATATGTGAAATTTCATGCTGTTCACCACAAACCGTAAACTTATATGCTTTCATTTACGTTGCAAGTAAAAAGACCTCACTGAAGTGGCGATTGAAAAGGTCCATTTGTGTGGTGTGCTTTCCACTTATAGACACGAGTGCTGTAATTTAAAAGGGAAGATGAAGCATTAAATAGGCAAGGAAAAACCGCTATATTGCAATAGTCTGTAACAAATAGATACTAGTAACAGGGTATGTCAAGAAAATAAACTTTCTAAAATAACTATTTTCTGACGTGTCAGACTCTGCATCTGCTCAGATCTGCTAAATTATTTTAGTTATGATTGTTCTCTTTTAGTATAAGATTTACGCACCAAGCAATCACATTTGAAATCCATAAATTGGATAATTTAATAAAGTGATAAAGATACGTTTCATATCATATTTGACAATTGTCACATAAAACGTTGTAGGGCAAACTTACAACACCCTGTTAAACCAATTAAAACTTTTACATCATTTTTCTTGACACACAATTATTTATCTTCCACCTACTCAGCTTGTTTTTTTTTAACTATTGGCAATAACCTGAGCTTTAGTTGACTCTGGACATGTGGACATGTGATCTGAGGTCTACTGAACTGGCAAACATCAACGCTACCACATGAAGGCTATATTCACGGAGAGAATATTAATCCATAATAGCTGGAAACATTGCTTGTCTCAATTTACTCTGGTTTAATGTGAGCTAATTTCATCTGGCACTCTTTTCAAGTTTCTCTTTATAGCTATCTTATCCAAGTAGATGATTTAAACTTTAAATTGTTTGCATAAATAGTATTATTTTATTTTTAACAATTCTGTCCAGGTTTTAGGAGGATGTCTTTGTCACTGCCAGTTTATTGAATTGGTTTTCATCAAGTTTTCTGCATCAGTGTTTTAGATCTTTTTATTTCAGTTTTCACTTTGTTATACAGAAGGATAACTACATGCGTTTGCTACACTTTAATGCTTTTATTGACAATTACGTTAAGTTTGTACAAGTCAAGATTCTCACTGTTGGTCCTTTTTTCTCAAGACCTCTGCAGTTCACCCTGGCATGCTTTTGGATCTGATGGAATCCCATTCTTGCACTACCAATATTTAGAGTTTGTCTGAATTTCTCAGACTCTTGTGGATTGACCATTAGTTCTCAATAGGATTAAGGTCTGAGGAGTTTCATGAACATGGAGTTAAAAATTAGACGTTTTGTTCTGCAAGCCACTTAGCTATCTGTCACTGTAGCCCTGTGGCATTTTGCTCCATCATGCTGGAAAAGGCATCCTCATCTAACAGTCTTTGGATGTCTGGGGTAGTTCCTCTGGGTGGATGTTTAGGGTCTGTTCTTTTGTCATGGCTGTGTTCATAGGCTGTGAGTAAGTCCACTCCCTTGACTTAAAAGCAACCCCTCATAGGGTCCCAGGAAGTAAGGCTGAACAATTTATGTATTGTTTTCAGACAGCGTAATCACGTGATCACTAAAGCTATTGGGTGTTTTGCAGCACTTCTGACTGACCTAGGATTTGCTGTGTCAACTATATCACACATCCATGGTTTTCTTTTGAAAGTGTTATGCCTGTAGAAGCAAGTGCTGGGGGAGGGGATTAGCTGGATTAGCTTGATGCTTGAGCTAACACAGTGATGCACCAGCGCATTTGCCTGTTTTTCTGGAGATTTTTTTGGTTTGGTGCTTCTAGGGCCAATATTATTTATAGCAGTGATTGATTGTCTTTTATATACAATTTTCTCCTGTTCGTCCTCTCTGTTGCTCCTTTCTTGCATGGGTTGTGTGTGAGAAGGAAGGACAAACAGGCTGGTTCTTCTGCCGTGATAACACTAGGCTGACTGGAATGGTTAACTTATCCTTTTGAAAACTTTTGAACTTTTCTGATTGAACAAAACCGTTGCAGAGCTACCTTTAGATTTTATTCAGTAATAGATTTTAAGGTTCTGATGGTATGTGGATGTATGTAAATGTTACTGTGCATTGTTAATATTGGGCTGAAGCTTGATTTGAAAAAGATTGTGAATCAAATAGAAATGGTAATTTCTACCAGAAAAGTGGCTTCTTTGCTGCCCATCTTGACACCAAGTCATCCCCTAAAAGTGTCTTTTTCTAGGCTTCCATCATAAAAACCAAGGCAACAAACTTAGTAACAATATAATATTTGTCTTTCTACAAACTGCTGGCCACAGCTATAGATCTTCCAGTCATATGTAAACAATGTTGAAATACATATTTTTACTACTATCAAATTAATGATATTGTGTTTCATTTTCCAATGGGCTCAAATAAAAAAAAACATTTCAGTCTAAAAGTCTCTTCAAACGTAAAGCATGCACATTCTAGAACAAAGTACATGTGTGCAGACTCATAGACACGCATTGCCCTCATAAAAGAAATATAACCATATGCCTCGGATTTCTGATTGAATAAATTCCTGTTTGTTAAGGAAATAGCAATGCAACAGTGATCTCTGTTTAATTTGTGCTAAATATAGCTGCACAGAGCATGTCATGTGGTCCAAATGTATGGAAACCATGCACACAATGACGGGTTGGCAGGTTGTTGAACTAGAATAATATACACATCTACATTAAGAACTGTAGCTAATGGATCCTGATCTGGTTCTGGAAAGAATGTATGTTTACATGTTTGCTTAAGAAGCAACATCTGATTTCTGTTATTTGTTTAAAGGTTGACACGAAACAACTTTTTAAATGTAGTTTGTTAGATTCCTTTCATCTCTTCGTTTTATCCCTAACTTTGTACTTCTGAATATATGATTTCATCACAAATGCATTGCTTGTATAAGTAGAGTAGAAGGTTTTCCTTTTTTTATTGTTTGATGATGTTTCACTTCTCATTTAAAAGGTGTTGCTTTCAAATGAAAGTACAACGTCTTAAAAAAAAGGCAGGAAGACCAGTTTCCTTCTGTTTAGTTTTTAGAATCACCAGATTCTGGATAATGGAGAGATTCAGTCTAAAGGCAGGGAACACCCAAGATAGGTCACCGCACCCCTAGGAAACCACAATTGAGACAGACATCTTTTCACACACTCACGTGTAATGACAATTTAGTGGCCAGTTATCGTAGCCGATCAGAGAGAGAGAGAGAGAGAGAGAGAGAGAGAGAGAGAGAGAGAGAGAGAGAGAGAGAGAGAGAGAGAGAGAGAGAGAGAGAGAGAGAGAGAGAGAGAGAGAGAGAGAGAGAGAGAGAGAGAGAGAGAGAGAGAGAGAGAGAGAGAGAGAGAGAGAGAGAGAGAGAGAGAGAGAGAGAGAGAGAGAGAGAGAGAGAGAGAGAGAGAGAGAGAGAGAGAGAGAGAGAGAGAGAGAGAGAGAGAGAGAGAGAGAGAGAGTTCTCCCTTGAGCATCTGTCTGTTTGCCAGGGCAAGAGCTCCGATGCAGAGAATAGGAGCACACACACACACACACACAGCTATTCTTTTCTCCCGTTCCCACACTTAATGGTAGCTCCGGATCGGCAGCTCTGTGCTACAGACAGAAGTTTACTCAACAGCATCCAGCATGAAAATGAATCACGCATGCGTGAAACCCCCCGCTGGCTCATTCTTCTCGCAGATCGGATATGGTAGGCTTAATTTCAGCCGGCCAGTCAGTCCGTAATGTTGCCCCGGTCCCAGTCTGACCGCTGAGGAGAAGGTCTGAGAAAAAGAGTTGACTTGGCACCAAAAACGCAAATCGGACCTGTGTGTGAAACCAAATTCCGGTGCCGTTCGGTACCGTATGGGCCCGTGCCAAAGCCAATGTGTAAGCGCCATTAGGTGAGTTCAACCTGGGCCGGGTGGGAACAGCTTGTCCCCGCGTGGCCAGGTTTTGTTTAAACTGCTTTCTCAGGAACACAGATG